>NC_140977.1:55245346-55295346 GCF_056783735.1 Eptatretus burgeri
ACCACAGGGTATCACCTACACTACCCCCGCCCTGTCCTTCCTCGGTAACTTGTCCTTTACCCTCATAAGGGCACCCTTAAGAGCGAAGACCGGTTTTAAACATACCCTCACTCTTGCCGCTCTCAATACTTTGCCGATCCTCTGCGATACACCCGGTATAAAAGGAAGAACCCAAATCCCCCTGAGTTGTTCTTTCGGTCCGAGCCTGTTGTGTGGGCCATTTGGATCGTTCTCCTTTTAGGTAGCAAGCTATCCAGGTAACCGTTAGCCCTAAAAACACTCTGAAGATGGTCCACCTCTCTCATGTCGTCGTCGACGGTGGATGGTATTTCACGTGCTCTTTTTGAAAGGGTGTGCACCACCAATCTTTTTTGCTCCAATGGATGACAGGAATCCAAATTGAGGTAGCGGTTGAGTGTGTGTGGGCTTTCTGTCATCCACTCCCCCCCCCTCCACAACCACCCTCCCTTCCCCCACCTCTTTACCGCACATGGTCATTTTTACCAATTTTAATGATACTGGTGCAAATTATTTATTACATGCAGTTAATGGTGCTCTTGATTACACCTGTTCGAGTTTACTTGCAGTGCGAGTGACCGATTACTACCTCCGCCACCGAAGGTGAAGGAGGTTATGTTTTCAACCCTTTCTGTCTGTTTGTCTGTTTGTGTGCACGATATCTCAAAAAGTTGTGGACAGGATCACTGTGTGACAAGGACGAACCGATTAGATTTTGGTGAAGATCCTGATCCGGATCCGACGACGAGAATTTTTTAACTGATTCTTCACCATTGAGAGATGGGGTGAAACGGATATGTAGCATGATGTCTCAAAAAGGTTGTGGACGGATTCGGACGAAATTTGGTGGACCCGTTGGGTGTTTGACACGAACAAGCCGATTCGATTTTGGTTCAGGACCGGATGCAGATCTGGCCTATCGATGGGATACAAAACGTAAACCGTTCAGCTTAGCCGAGGTGTGCTCTCCACCGAGTGCCATTGCAGTTACATCATGTTTCGCCTTCTGAAACTATATCACACTCCTTACTGCCTTTCGCTTCAACCTCTTACACCTTATTATTTAAAACCCCTCACGTTGGCAATGGTTAAACCCATACTTTTCTTACCTGGCCTTACCTTAGCAATCATGTTCTCAGTTTAGTTGTAGTTCCTCCCTTTTTAACCTCTCCACACGACTGTAGCCTAAAAAAAGCCTCAATTTCCTCCTCCTTACTCTTGTGGCTCCACAAGAACTATTATGGCTTATCCTCCTTATTGAGGCTCCATAAAAAAGCCTCGATTTCCTCCTCAACTCCCACCTTGTTCTTACTCCTTTGAAACAACTCGCAACTCTTTCATTACCAGATTGGTCTTTGAACACGGGGATCGAGGAACCCGTGGCCATCCGTCATACGTCATTGTTAATAATGTTGCCTGCCATGAAGGAATGGGATGCTCCCAAGGTAAAGATTCAACAAGCTGGCTTTCTGTCAATGTTAAACTTCTGTGGGCACTTAATTGAACGATCTGGACTGTTTATGGTGTCCTCAACTGCCGAGTTCATCGTTAACTTATTGAAGAGCGTAATTTCGAAACTCACCACGACCTGCTCATCACCTAAACACACACTGCCATTCCTCTTCACAAATCCATTCCTGTTCCTCATCATTCTCTCCATCTTTCTGACCAATGTTCCGATTCGATGAACCAGAAACTTAAGAAGCTCAACCAAAGAAACCATGGGTCTTGTATGAACACCGGCTTTCTGGATGTCTTGGTAGTGTGTAAATTATTGAGGTATTCCTGATAACAACGTGGACTATCCATCATACAGCTGTTCTGTACTGTGGCTGAAAGGTTGGACCCTTGGAGTCTTTGTTCGAAAACAAAATATCCAGTTGTGGCTTTTGCCATTTTACGATAATCACATATTTCAAACGTACAGTATATCCCGCGTACACTCGGTTCTTCCTTAACCTCATCTGTGAACGCAGCCGACCACATTCATCAAACTCTGGTTCTACACGCGCTTACTGCCATACCCCATGTTCAATTCACCAACTTCCTCTTTTCCAGTTGAAACAACACCATCACCACCACGCCCATCGACCAGCACTGCTGTGATTGTGCTGTCTGTGCTCCTGAGTCTGGTTTTAGCCGGTTGTTTGGCAGCTGCTGCATTTGTACTCCACAAGAAATTCTACAGGTGAGTTCGGCACAACAGATCCGTTTTCCTATTGTGTTCCTTTATTTTCTTGCACACAAATTTCAGCCTTCAAATTTTGTTTTATCCTGGCATAGCTTCACAAAACGATGAATTCCCTGTAATATCAGCCATGCTGAAAGGTTGAATGAAGACTTATTCATTCCTTGAACTTGAATCAGGTCAGCCTGCGCTTCTCAAAGAGCCGGCGACTCACCAGTCTTAAAATAGCAGCAAGTTGGTTGTTTTGAAGTTTCCTCCATTCCATTGTGTTGGATCGGGATGGGAACACGATGATATCGCTATTCTGTCGAACTGCTCCACTCGAGATGAGCTGGGGCAGTGTCACCCTGGCTTCGGGTTCGAGTCGCTTGCCTGATTCAAGGTGCTTTATTTGCGGAATGTGGGATTTGGGCGGTTACGGCGGTGATTAAGCTGTTCAAGAACTAGAAATGTATAAAGCTTACCAAGCATTTGGTTAAAAAAGAATTTTTTTTTTAAACTTTGTGTGATATTCTGATCTCATGAAAAAAGTGTTCTGTTGTATTTGATGTTCGCAGAAACAGAAATCCACAAGACGACGTTACCCACTTGCAAGATGCAGCAGCTCAGAGGTGGGTAACGATTTGATTATCAAATAATGAAAATATTCCAAACATCTCTTGGTCACCCATTTTTTTTAAAGGCTCATAATTCTAGCCTGCCCTGGTAACGTGGCACAGTGTCTCTTCGAGGGCCCCAAAGTCATCGAGTGGTGTGTCAAAACATGGGGAACGCACTTGATTTACACGTGCACCCGATGGACCCACCACTATTCCGTCTCCAAGGTCCCCCAGTTTGTTTGTGTATTTGTCACAGAAAACTAGGCGACAAAAGAAAGTCCGATGAAGAAAAAGTCTCATTTCTCAGTGCGGTTCGCATCAATGCTTCTCCTTTATTTACATCAAGAGCATTTGCGTACTTTCTCACTCTGCTCCCCAAGATGTTTGATCTTCTCAAAGCTGGGAGAAATATCCTGTCAATTTCAGCATATCTTCTGGAACAAAACCCGTGTTTGGGTTTTAAACCTGTGCCTTGTAAAATTTTGATTCCTCAGATCCCTCTCAGTCGTTTACCACGCAGCTCTCACGCACGTGAGACCCTAAATTACCCTACACACGTGAAGTGAAAAGCGGGGGTAAGCGATTGGTTCACTTTTGTCTGTCTGTCAAAAATGTTAGTTTATCATCGAGGAACAACTTTAATTGAATTGAATGTTGTATTTCAGACATGAATCGGAAAACGAATCTCGAGTTTAGCAGTACGTTGGCTCTGAATTCATCCCGATCACACATGCGCAGAGAGGAGTGAGTCTGTCTAGCAGTCCAACAAAATGTTATAAAGGACACAAATAGGCATGAAGAACGAATGTAACGTGTTAAATAAGGTGGCGTAAAAGACGCTGCGTCGGTGGTGGTAAACTTCAAAAAAAAACAACTTCTCCAACCTTTAAAATCTTTATTTTATTTCAATTTCATCTCTCTCTCTCTCTCCCCCTCTCCCTCTCTCCCTCTCCCTCTCCCTCTCCCTCTCCCTCTCCCTCTCCCTCTCTCTCCCTCTCTCCCTCTCTCCCTCTCTCCCTCTCTCCCTCTCTCCCTCTCTCCCTCTCTCTCTCTCTCTCTCTTCCTCTCTCTCCTCTCTTCCTCTTCCTCTTCCTCTTCCTCTTCCTCTTCCTCTTCCTCTTCCTCTTCCTCTCCCTCCTCTCTCTCTCTCTCTCCCCTCTCTCTCTCTCTCTCTCTCTCTCCCTCTCTCTCCCCCTCTCTCTCCCTCTCTCTCCCCTCCCCCCCGAATGCATCATTGGTTGGGACGCAGCTATGCCGCTGATGCAGTGTCCCCCTTACCAGTACACTGATGCTCATTTTGCCAACCTCGGAAGGATGACAGGCTGAGTCAACCTCCTGGTGTATTTTAATTCAGCGGCTTACGGGGCTTGAACTCAGGACCCTAGGATCCCAAGCCGCTACCCTAACCACTAAGCCAACACCAGGCATAATTATATACTTAAACACTAAATCTCCTTTTTGGAACTTTCAAAACTCTTTCGTTTAGGAATACAGTACTTGGACAAAATATGACGGCATTTTACGTCATCACGACCAATCAAATTTGCGGCTCGCAGACCCCGCCCATGTCCTTTGTTCTCAAGACTGTAAGATGTTCGATGAACTCTGTCGTTCAACACAGTGATGGAATCCATAACTGTTTCAGGAAAAAAAGGTTCTCTTTGCAAAGTCTTTGCAAAAAGGTTTGGCTGAAATATTCGGCACTGGATGTTGTTTAATTCGGTAGAATCTGCTTGGCACCAAGAAACAAGGCTTGGACCATTTATCTGATTGATGTGAACCACACCATAATCGTTCTCTCGTTTCGACGTCCATTTGCCAAAGCCTTGTGGTAGCCTTTGCACCGAGTCATCTTACCACGGCCAAGCTTGACAGAACTATGAATGTCCTTCTTGCCTGGCTGGTATTGTTCATTCCAGGAACGAAAACCTCGTCATCTTCACGTTTTCTCGAACACTTCCGGAAATCCAAGTCCCTCAGACCACGATCGAAGTAGTCCCATAGAATATTCCAGATGTACTCCAGGTCGTGCTGTGACCGTTTTTTATAAATCGAGGTTTAAATTTATAACGAGTTAAACACCTTCACTACTCTAATTTTATTCCTGAAACATGCAACACCTGAGCTACACACTCTTCCTGCAACTACATCTGTTCCAAATTTGGCTTGATTGAACACGATTCTCACCCTGTCTTGGTACATCACCAAAACACGATTGTCCTGAGAATCTCAATACGCCGCCGTGCTCAGCTGTTGACCGGTCACCTTTCTGGGACGTTGAGGAAATATTTGCTGTTTCCTTCTGACTGAAGGTAAAATGTATCCACAAATCTGTCTCTGACTGTTTATTTATTCTGTTGTTGTTGCAGCACTGCTTCAGACATTATGGGCGAACAATATGCAGATGGCTCCGTCGTCAACATGTGAAATGCAGAAAACAAAATACAGTGGAATGAAAATGCCTGATGGGAGAATGGGTTAATTAATTAGGTAGTTATTTCTTAATGAATGTGTTGAGATTGGTTTGCTTGTAATTACCGCAATAGCTGTTTTTTTGGCTTTTTCTTCAATTGGCATAATTGACTTTTTAAGTAATTCTTCACCGTTGAGAGAGGCCAAAAACGATATACAGTACCTATACAAAGTCTACACCCCCTTTCAAAAAATTTCACCTTTTGTTGCCTTATAGCCTGGAATTAAGTTACATTAAATCAGACTTTTTCTACCTTTATTTGCACATCGGAACCCACAACTTCCACGTGAAAAACAAATTCTACAAATTGCTGAAAATTAATTAAAACTACAAAACTAGAATATCTTAGTTGGTTAAGTGTTCACCCCTGTAAAAATAGCAATTGTAAATTCGCTCTCGTGTAACCAATCATCTTCAAAAAAATCACACACCAAGTTAATTGGCCTCCACCTGTGTTAAATTGAACCGATTCTGATTATTTCAGAATAAAATCAGCTGTTCCTGTCGGTTTCTTCTGCTGTGTAGTGTATTTTACAGCAAAGACTCAACCATGAGCACCAAGGAGCTTTGAAAAGACCTCTGGGGATAAAGTAGTGGAAAGGCACAGATCAGGGGATGGGGATAAAAAATATTTCAAAGACCTTGAATATCCCTTGGAGCACAGTCAAGACAATCATTAAGAAGTGGAAGGTGTATGGTACCACCAAGACCCTGCCTAGATCAGGCCTAACTGCATGACCAAGCGAGGAGGAGACCGATCAGAGAGGCCACCAAGAGGCCAATGGAAACTTTGAAAAAGCTACACGCCTTTATGGCGAAGACTGGTCACTGTGTGCATGTGACGACAATCTCTCAAGCACTCACAAGTCAAGCCTGTATAATTGGGTGGCAAGAAGGAAGCCATTCCTCAAAAAAGACCACTTTGAGTCCCGTTTGAGGTATGCAAAAATACACTCCGGAGATTCTGAATCCTGTGGCAAAGCATTTTGTGGTCTGACGAAAGCAAGATGGAACTTTTTGGCCGAAATGCAAAATGTTACAGTTGCTGCAAACCCAAAAGAGCACATCACCCAAAGAACACCATCCCTACTGTGAAGCATGATGTTTGCATCATCATGTTATGGGGATGTTTCGCATCAGCAGGGACTGGGCCACTTGTCAGGATAGAAGGGAAAATGGATGAAGAAAAATACAGAAAAATTCAACAGGAAAACCTGCTGCCCTCTGCAAGAAAGCTGAAATTGGGACAGTAGTTCACCTTTCAGCATGACAACAACCTGAAGCACACAGCCTAAGTTTCACTGGAGTGGCTAAGGAACAAAAAGATAAATATCCTTGAGTGGCCCAGTCAGAGCTCCGACCTAAATCCAATCAAAAATCTGTGGCTTGACTTGAAGATTGCTGTCCATCAACGTTCCCCATGCAACTTGACTGAGCTTGAACAGTTTTGTACAGAAGACTGGGAAAATATTGCCCAATCAAGGTGTGCAAAGTTGGCAGAGACCTATCCCAACAAACTCACAGCTGTAATTGCTATTAAAGGTGCTTCCACCAAGTATTAACTTTGGGGGGTGGGGGGGGTGAACACATATCCGACCAAGATATTCTAGTTTTTCATTTTTAATTAATTTTCAGAAATTTGTTTTTCACGTGGAAGTTGTGTTACGATGTGTAAATAAAGGTGGGAAAAGTCTGATTTAAAGCAATTTAATTCCAGGCTACAAGGCAACAAAAGGTGAAAAATTTGAAAGGGGGTGCACACTTTGTATAGGCACTGTATAGCATGACGTCTCAAAAGGTTACGGATGGATTCGGACGAAACTTAGTGGACAAGTCGGTTAGGTTAGACAAGTATGGAGATCCCTGTGCACCACCTTGTAGGGTCTCATTAACTCCTCCAACTCTTGCTTGAAAATCAGGCTGTGCTCCATAAATGGATCAACTTCCATAAAATGGTCAGCCAGATTTGAAGCAGCAAGCATTCCTTTGCTCAGGTTGCCACGAGTCATCTTGATTATTTCCACCTTATCCTCATCCTCATCACTGGAGGACTGCACCAGCTCCTCAAGGTCATCCTCAGTCAACTCCACATGTAATTCAAGGAGCTCGTCCATGTCATTATGCTGCATGGTGGTCAGCCCCTCGCCTGGCAATTCATCCACAATCCGCACAATGTGCTTCACCTCAGGATCAACTGAAGGAAAATCTTGAAAATCATTCACCGCTTCCCTCCAAAGTTTACCCCAGCAGGCGTTCAGCATTGACGGCTTCACCTCAACCACAAAATCTTTGATAATGCTGATGCAGTCGGTGATGTTGTAATTCTTCCAGCACTCCACCACTGTTACTGTCTCGTCATTCTCCATGGCATCAAAGATGGGGCTGAAAGTGTGGCGAGTGTCATAGCCTTCAAACGTAGCGATGACACCCTGGTCCATGGGCTGAAGGAGTGACGTCATTTTGGGAGGGATGAATACCACTTCAACATTGGGATGGGCAAACTGGAGTCCCTCAGGGTGGCCATGTGCATTGTCGAGGATGAGTTGCACTTTGAAGGCCAGTTTTTTGGGGGGCAAGGTACCGCTCCACCTCATGGACAAAGCCGTTGTTAAACCACTCCAGAAAGATTATACAAGTGACCCACATCTTGTGGTTAGACCTCCAAATTACAGGGAGGTGGTTCTTATTCTTGCACTTCAGAGCACAGGGGTTCCAGAGATAGGTAGAGGAGCAATGGCTTGATGAAGCAGTCCCCCGAGGCATTACCACGAAGGAGAAGGGTCAGGCTGTCCTCCATTTCCTTGAATCCTGGAGCATACTTCTGAGCCTTAAAAATGAAGGTTCTATTTGGCATGCGTTTCCAAAAAGGGCCAGTCTCATCCACGATAAACACCTGCTCCGGTCGTTAACCCTTCCCAATCAACTTCTTAAATTTTTCGGGATACAGCACAGCAGCCTGGTGATTGGTGAGGCCGATTCCCCTGTCAGTATTACGTTGTTCAGGCTGTTCCTTTTTTAAAGTTCTCAAACCAGCCCTTACTCGCTTGAAACTTTGTCTTCAACACTTCCCTCCACCAAACTTTCCACAAGGTGCTTCGACAGCCACTTGGCATTCTCGTGAATAATATTGGTACTTAAAAGCACTTTTTCTGGGCCTGGTTTTCCATCCATATATTTCGAGATTTTTCCATTTTTTTTTCTCGATTATGGTCGCACGGCATAAAAGACACTTTTGCACTTTTCGTTGTGCCACCAGCAACACTTGCCCTTATCGTAGCCTCACTCTTTTTGATTGTACGAATCGAGGATTTGTTTACCCCGATAACGCGTCCAACTGATGCTACAGTCTCCGCACGTGCTAGAATCACGTCAATACACTGAGAACACAATGGGGAAGAATTTGGAGGGAGCAGTGCTGGGAGATGTGAAGCTGGCAGAGGAATTCATGAGAACGAGGAATGATAGATGCCGCGCTGAATCACAGATTCATAAAACTCATTGCCGAATGCTGTAGTTGGTAAAATGGTATACAAAGTGGAAACCACGGTAAGCAAGGGATTGCTGTATTGTTGATAAACTGCAAAACTTTTTAATGATTTTTGTATTCCAGCCTATAATCAATATAATGCAATAATATTCCATTAATTACAACAATTTGTTCTTTGCTCTGCAATGCTTTCATTCTCCATTAAACAATTCCAACATCCTTACGATGACCGCTGGAATAATAACTGTTTGTTTCTAAAAAGAGTGTAATTTGATTTCCAAATATCTGCATCTCATAACAGTTGTGCAGGGTGACCACAAAAAACGGAACCAATCTTACCTCAAAAAACTTCCTCCATACTGATGATATCCTCTTAATTTTTGCACATGCCCAAAGTGGAGTTCAGGTATACTGTATAGTCTGCAAATTTAGATTTAGTCAAGATAGCCCCAACTTTTTCAACACGCTATGGACAATTAAAGAAAAATCGTTTTCGGTCAAAATCTACCTGAGAACGAAATCCTTCCAAAAGTCTCGAACCAAGTTCAGGGTTAGATGCTTAAGAACAACAAGAAAGGTCACAATCCATAGATGATCTCAAAACAGCAATAACTGACAAAATCCGTTCAATCACCGCAGCCGAACGTGTCGGGGAGTAATGAACATTTTTTTCCCATCAAATCCAAGTGTGCCTGCGGCGTAGAGGCAAACATCTGAGGCATACACTCTCACCTCAATGAAATCATTGACATTAAACATACACGAGGTGTGTTCAAAAATATCCAACCTTAATTTTTCGTGCGTAAACAAATGAAGCTAGGGAGTCGTGGTTTGGTGCACGTATGTAGGCGATCCTAATCCGTATGTGTGATTATTTTCCTGCTTGCAGAAGCTGTCAGTCGCCGACAGACCGCCGATGAGTGAGGAAGTGGAAGTGAGCGGTCAGATTTTCGTTTTTGACAAAATGACGGAAAAATTTGAACAACGCTACTGCATCAAATTTTGTGTAAAGCTTGGCGATTCCCAAGTGGAAACGATCCGCAAGATTCAACAGGCCTTCGGGAACGAAGCAATGGGCACCACACAGACAGAAGAGTGGTACAACCGCACATCAGTGGAAAGTGAAGCACGTTCTGGTAGGCCCTCAACATCCCGAAATGAGATCGTCATTGACCAAGTGAGGACCCTGCTGATGCAGGATCGTCGAATCACGATCAGAGAACTTGCAGACGAGGCGGGCGTCAGCATTGGATCCGTTCATTCCATTGTGACTGAGGATTTGGGCTTAAGGAGAATCTCAGCGAAGTTCGTGCCAAAGCTGCAAACGATCGAGCAGAAGCAACTCCGTTTGGAGATTGCACAGGACATGCTGGAGACTGAACAGCGATCCCAACTTCTTCAACACAGTGATCACTGGCGATGAGACCTGGGTTTATGGGTACGACCCAGAAACCAAGTTCCAGTCATCACAATGGAAGCATCCAACATCCCCGAGGCCAAAAAAAGCAAGGAAGGTCCGCAGCAATGTCAAAGTCATGCTGACCGTCTTCTTTGACTCCAGTGGCGTGGTTCATCACGAGTACGCACCACACGGCACAACCATCACCAGAGAGTACTACCAAGAGGTACTGCGTCGCCTTCGTGACGCTGTGCGACGCAAACGGCCGGACCTGTGGGCAGCGGTCAATTGGCAGCTCCATCACGATAACGTACCCGCCCATTGTTCCCATTTGATACAGAGTTTCCTGGCCAAACACAACACACCTGTGCTTCGTCAGGCTCCCTACTCTCCCGACATGGCTCCGTGTGACTTCTGGCTTTTCCCCAAGCTGAAAATGCCCCTGAAAGGGACCAGATTTCAGTCCAGAGAAGACCTCATGCGGAATTCGACGGACCAGTTGCGCGCCATCCCAAAAGAGGCGTTCCAACGCTGCTTCCGACAGTGGCAGAACCGTTGGGAGAAGTGTGTGGCAGCCCAAGGGGACTACTTTGAAGGAGATTAGTGTAAGTTTGTTGTATCTGGATACGAGTATTTTTTATGAACAAAGGTCGGATACTTTTTGAACACACCTCGTACATCTGAAACTTTCTATGGTGATCAAGCGTCATGTAAAGCAATTGTGTGTCAAAGAACATGTCATCCATCCATCCATTGGTACCACACTCTGTGCAGAGCGTTGGTGCTGCCTCAGCAGTCTCCTTGGAAATTGGGCACAATCCTCGACGGGTCACCACTCCGACACAGGATACCAACAGGCTAGCCCTCATTTTGCCAACCTCAGAAGGATGACAGGCAGTCAACCCCACCTGTTATTAATTCAACAGAAAAATGGAATTTGAACTCAGGATCCTCGGATCCCAAGCCTACCACCCTAACTATTAAGCCAACACCAGGCAGATGTCATCTATATTCTGTACAAAAAGAGATGATTGTCTGTTACCATTTTTCTCAGAGATGGCCAAACTTTCAGAGTTCCTTTAGTGAATGCCGGGGAGCGTTTTCGGCAAAAAAATTTTTTGAAAGTTGAATTTTTTTACTCGCTCTATAATGCCAAAGCCTTTGTAGCTGCAAGAAAGGTAATATTAAATGATCTCTGACCCCATTCCTTAGTGGGTGAAGGTAAGTGTTTGAGGCCCCCACAAAAAAAAAATTCAAAATGCCAATAGGATTAGAACAGCACCTGGCAATGTCAGGTACTCCTGCTTGTTTGAAATAAAGAAGGTTTATTAAATTGTATGGGTGCTGTTTTTTGTGGTCACCGTGGCAAATCAAGTTTCAATGTCACTGCAAAATTTGAGCATCAGCACGTGACCACAGCTGCCATTGAATGTATCAGCCACCCAGTGGTGTGAGCTTTGCTGCAAGCCAAGTGGTGGCCGCGTACCCTTTTGGATATGTCGAGTCTCATAGCGAGTGCTTGCAATGAGCAGGTGCTCCTGCTTGGATGCTCTTGTTGTAATGAACATAGCACCACGCCAGAATTGGCAAAACAGCAAAGATACCGGCGAGAACGAGATGCACAACTCCTCCACCTGGGTGACTACAAGAACACACACACACACACATGGAAGAGCATTGTGGGGGCAAGTGCTACTGCATCGAAGATGAACTGTACGGTTTGGTGAACCTTTGAAGCCTGTACGGTTTAATATCCATCATTACTCTGCTTATTTCAACAGAGGCTTTTCCAACACATCTCTCGAAATGGCTTTCAATGTGAAATTGGCCGAAGCATCATTACGTTTGAACAACGATGATTTACTGAAACTCGTGAACACCATTTCATTCAGTGAATCACATGTCAAATCATCATCAAGAAATTGCTGATTATAATTATTGCTTTACCATTGCAAACATGTGGACGATAACCTTGGCTCAAGCACAAGCGACATCCTTCTTTGTGACGTGTAATGTTCATGATAATCAGCAATTGTCACAACAAAAGGTGTAAATCGAAACGCCTTGTTGCAGGTTGCGTGATTACTGAGGAGTGGGGTTGTGCTATCAATGCGGTGCTTCCATGGATTACAGCCAAATGCATCGACACCCGATGACCTACTCTTTTCAAAAGTTACCAAGCAATATTTTGTGTCCACTGGCGAGTGCTAGCGAACAAGACAACCAGCTTCACCCCAACTTCAAAGTACAGCACTCTATGAGGCAATGCACTTGCCCGAGTTTTTTTAGAAAAGGTGTGATGGAGCGCCCGGCCCCGCTAAACAACATGGCGGTTTCCATGGAAACAATGCTATCGTGGTACTCCAACAAATGGTGTCTGGGCCGTCCTTTTCAGTTTTACTCAATTCTCTTGTAACAACTTCCCCAAAACAGATTTATTGTGTTCGCAGCGGCTGCAGAGTACGAGGAACAGGAAAAGAAAGATAAATAAATGGGGACTAAGGACGACGAACCCCCTGCCAAGCTTATATGTATGTACCCGACCACTGAACAGTCAAAGAATGAAATGCGCATCGCAATAATATGATTACACATAACATTGGTGTCATGCCTCTGAACATTTCATTGGTTGAAGTGTCATTTTTATCATTAAACGTTCCTTTGCTCGTGTTACACTATGTTTATCCCTGCCTATTCGGCCTTCGTCCGACCCCTACTTGAAGACCGTCACCAAGCATGGTCCCCTTGCCTCCGACGGAACAACGTCAAAATCCAACGTGTCCAACAGCTTGCTGATGTTGTCAGATTGCTGAACCCGGATGGTTGTCGGACTCTGGCCTCTCCACGTCAGGCTTTTCCGCGGCACCAGCACCTCCACGGGGATCTTACAGAGATGTTTAGGATTGTATGGGGGTGATGAAAACCTTGACTGAAACGAGCTTTTCATCTTTTGTCAGGATAACATCCGGCGTGGGGCCCTGGACACCCTCTGACAATGTTCAAGCAGCGAGCGTGAATAAATTTCCGCTCCTTGGCCTTTTCCCGTGGAATCGTGAACCTGTGGAATGTCCTTCATCCTGATGCGGTTTGAGTACTGTCCCATCAATTGCTGCGTTTAAAGCTAGACTAGATGACGTATGGGCCCACCTAGTCCCAGATATGGGCATCGATTGGTGGGGGACGGGGGGTACATGTGCCCCCCACTTTTATCAAGGGGGGGGGGACAACATATCGATTCCCCCCCCCCCACTTTTTTCATTGAACGTGAGTTACGTAACACAAAACGAGTTGCTCTAGTACAACCAGGCCGAGATGCTCCTCAAATACAAGAATACATTTTTAAATCTCTGTTCAAGTTTTATTGGTCTATTATAGTTCTATTAAAGATGATAGGTTAACAATTCAACATTGAGAATCCGTGCTTCCCAAGCCATGGTCTCCCACCGGCCAAGCGTCCATAGCAACATCGCTTTTTGATCCTTCGATGTCGGCTCTTCCTATCATTGCGAAGCAGAATTCGCCAAGCGTTGGATTGTTCACCCACTAACAGGGAACGTGACCTGGACATTTTGAGGTATGTCAGGACGTTTTCGGACTTTGTATCGTCATTTTATGAGTGTTTAAAGAAATCGCGGCTTCATGGCCTGGAGCGCCACGCCTCGGATAGTGTTAGGCCCCAACGGCTCGGGGCTCCTTTAGCGACCAAAATAGTTTATTTCACCTTTCTAACTTATATCGCCAGATGCCTGATATTATTACCTGCACGATGATGTGTGTGTTTAATTTTTGTGACTTTGCACCGTCGAGTTATAAGCCAATAAAAGATTTTGCGGTCTGGTATGCTGATTGAGATGGTGAAGCTTGTGCAGGATGACCTGGTTTCACTCTACCGGCTCGCACGAACGAACGGAAAGATATTTTGTAATTCTCTTTTCATATTTCGCAGTTGATAACATGGGCCCAAATCCCAACGTTGAAAACCGGGTGAAAATCGAAGGAAAGTGGGTATTTTGGCGACTAAATTCGCTTTGAATACTTGGGAAACATAAAATAAAATGCGCTGATTCACTCGCTTTTGTGGCGGTTAATGTAAATAATGTTTTCATCAGTACATTGACTTAGGGGAGGTATAGACCTACAAAACGAGAGGTATCATTCGGTCGTCGGACTTATGAGGATTAAATGAAAGATTTTAAAAGGTAGCTGTTGAAAAATATGCAAAATTCACCGAAACGGTTCGGACAAACGAACGGAAATTTTTTTTTGAATTCCGTTCTCGGATTATACAGTATCTGCAGGGTAGTAATGAGATTACCTCGAAAATCCGATTAAAAGACGGCTTAGGCTTAGTAGCTTAGCCGCGGCTTGCAATTTTTACTAGGAAAAATAACGTTCCGGAAGGAATTGCTCTTCCGCCATCATCCAAATAATTTTCTGTTTGCACGAGGACAAAAACGAAGGATAGACCGACAGAATAAGGTGTCTCATTAAACTGTGTGATTTAGAATGATTAAATTAGAGATTTTAAATGCAGCGTTGAAAATAAAATAAAGAGGATTGTCAGCTTCTTCACCATGTCGACCCCGCAACGGTTCTGGGCCCTTGTAGCGACCAAAATGGTTTATTTCACCTTTCTAACTTATATCGCACTATACTTAAACAAAACGTACGGGCACGCACTATACTTAAACAAAACGTACGTGCACGCACTATACTTAAACAAAGGCACGCGGTTTCAAAGTTGTGTTTTTTTTATTTTCTTTTCTTTTTTTTTTGCACGTACGGGCACGCACTAGTGGAAATGATGAACGTATTTACAAATCAACAAACTATGTACAATAATTGGAAAGAAGAGAGTGCACGTCCGGACGGCAACAGATCTTAATCCCTCGTCTCCTGGTCTCGTGGTTTGTGAGAGGTAAAGAATTACATAAATGTTCACATTACAACTGATTTTAGCTCATTCCTTTGGTGAACCCTTTTGATGGCATGCAAATCAAGAACACAATCTTTAACGACGACGCTAACTATGAACCAATAATATCATAATCATCTCACTCAACTTTAGCTTATTGGTTAATTAAATGCAGATTAAATAAAATGATGAATATTAATAATCCCAGGTAATAAAATACCAGGGTATCTGACCCTAACCAAAAGAAAAAAAAGTAATAAGCGCGTAGCTGGGAACTAAGCGAGTAATGGAATGCTAAATTGGGAGCTCAGATGCTAAATTAACAACTGAACTCGTATCGGCGCTCTTTTAGTAATACATGTGCTACGCAAAGCTTATCACATATCAACATTGTGCCTGGAGGTATAGTGACCGAGCCAAAAGTATGTTGACCTTAAAAATGCCCTGTTCAGCAAAAATAACCCTTATAATTCACATGTCAAAATTTATTCAACTGAAATGCAATTCCCTTCTCGTTTCATAGAGGATATGGATATCAGAAAGTTTTTCGCGACAGCATCAAGTAGCACATCCCTGTCCACTCTCCTGGAGCATTCAAGTTCCCAGAAAGAGGTGGACGATTCAAAGGAGAAGATAGCAGAAAAGGGTTCATGTGCGAGTACTCGGCCTAATTTCCCAGTTCAGCCTTTTCAACCTCATGATGTCAGTTGTATCCCAGTCCAAACACTGCCAAACCGAAAGTTGAAGTTTCACCAACAGTGGTTCAAAGATTTTCCGTGGCTTCATTTTGATCAGAGCATCGGTGGTGTACTCTGTCACGCCTGTACGGACGCTTCTCATGAAAAACTTACCGAACTTGCCCGCTGTGCAGAAGACGCATTTGTCTCACAGGGCTTTCGGAACTGGAAAAAGGCTACAGAAAAATTCAGACAACACGAACGATCAAACACACATCGGCTTGCCTCTGAAAATCTGAAATGTCGCAGAAGTCAACCTGGTGTCCATGTGCAGCTGAGCAGCAAACTGCTGGAAGAGCAAAGATCTGCACGGTCAGCACTTCTGAAGATTATCACCTCACTGCAATATTTAGCCCGACAAGGTTTTGCAATTCGTGGGAAGGATTCGTTTTGCAATTCGTGCTGGCCCAGGATGATGTAAACCTCAAGACATGGCTGTCAAGGAAGACGACGTTCACAAGTGGAGAAATTCAGAACGAAATTCTACAGTTGATGAGTCATGCCATCCTCAGAAATATCTGCAGTAACGTGAATGAAATGTCCACTCAGTTCGGACTCGTAACTGATGGAACGCAAGATATTCAGTGTAATGAGCAGGAGTCGGTGTGTGTGTGCGCTATGTGACGGATTCCTTTGATGTTCAAGAAGATCTCATCGGCCTCTACCAAGTATCGTCAACAACAGGAGTATCACTTTGAAAGATGCTTCAGGATGTCCTAATTCTGTGTCAACTCCCTATTGAACACCTAAGAGCGCAGACTTACGATGGGGCAAGCAACATGTCCGGAAAGTACAAGGGCTGTCAAGCACAGCTAAAAAAACTCCAACCGCTGGCCAATTATGTTCACTGTGGAGCTTATGTCACCCAACTCATTACATCCAAAGCCTACAAACTGCACCGTTCATAAGAGACGCCCTTGATTATGTCCAAGTACTCAGCAACATCTACAACAACTCTGGAAAATTCAAGCATCTGTATTTGAATGTCCACGCTGACGATGCTGACACTCCTTGCCCTTCACGCCGGAGGCCAATTTGCCCGACGCGTTGGTTAACTCTTTCTCCTGCCGTGAAATCGATATTGGATAACTATGAAGCGGTACTGGATGCCCTTCAACAAGCAAGTGATGACTGGTACGAACACGGCATCGCGAGCCAACGGTATTCGAAGCTGTCTTTCATCAGGAAAGTGTGTTCTCGGTCTGTTTGCATCATTGCCTGTTCTCCAATCCCTTGAATACCTCAATAAGACACTTCAGGGTTCACAAGTTACCGTCTCTGGTATGCTTACTGCTGCAAAGGTAACTGCACAGAATCTCCAATCTCTCCGTACCAACCAGACGTTTAAGGAGGTTTACGAAGCAGCACAACAGAAGCTCCAGCAGTGCCAACTAGATCCAGTGACCCTCCCTCGTAAGCGCAAGCTTCCGAAGAGACTTGATGGAGGCACGCAGGAATACACTGCCAATTCTGCAGAGGAGGTATACAGAGTTGAATTTTTCAGTCATTGACGGCGCATCCGAGAACTTGAACGAGTACTTCACATCAACCGACCTCATGGCGTATAGGGACTTGGGTGAAATGCTCCTGTCTGGGTCATTCAAACCACAAATAGTCCGCAAATATCCCAAACTGTCGGATTCCCTAGAGCAAGAACTTGGCTTCTTTCGTAACCAGTTCAGTGGTTCATCTGTTGAGGATTACCGTAAGATATTTGTAGACATGGTGCCGGAAGTCCGTCGCATGTTCCCACAGGTAGAACGTTTGCTTAGGCTTCTATTGGTTTCCCCAGCAAGTTCATGCGAAGCTGAACGATCATTCAGCGCACTCAGACGTATGAAGACTTGGTTACGTTCCACAATGATCCAACAATGCCTCAACCATCTCATGATCTGTCATGTTCACTGAGATCGTCTGACTGCACTTGACCCCAAAGACATTGCTACAAAGTTTTTAACTGGATCGACAGACAAGAGGGTTCATATTGTTACGGCTGTGGAAATTCGCAATACACCATAAAGGGTCTTTAGATCAGTTGTGACGATAAGTAATTGTGTAGTTAGATTTCCCCACCGTTGTTTAGAGGGAATTTCCGTGTTCACAGGGCTGTGATCCTTTGAGATAGCCGTTTTTCTTTCGCTATCGTTATTTTGGACCATCCGAAAACGTCGAATGAAGGCCCGTGGAAGACCTGCAGCAACGCGCGAGTTTTCCCGCCGTTTTGCGCCGCCAACGCTGGCACGAGAAGCGGCGAAGAGCTCGCTCGCGATTGGTGGACACGGGGCGTGAGGTGGTCGGGAGGGGGAACGCCCCTTTTCGGGGAGCTTCTCAAAAGAGCTCGAAGGGAGGCGGAGCTGAAAAGGGGGTGGAGCGAAGAGGCGGAGCCCCACGCTATATAAGGCGGACCGCACGTGGGGCTCGCTCTCTCTTCTTCTTTGTGCTGGATTGCTCTGCTTCCTCTTCGTCGACGCTCTCTGCTTCTTCTTCGACGTCATCCGCTCTCTTCTGGTGGTCGAGGTCGAACTCGGACTCGCTCTCGTCGTTTTGGCTTCCTCTTCTCTTGGTGGTCGTCGGAGGTTCACGCTTCCTTGTCTCTTGGTGGTCGAGGTCGAACTCGGGTTCTCTCTCTGAATCGTCGAGGTCGTCTTCTCCCTCTGGGCGCCAAGTCGTGAGGGTTGCGAGCGGTGGTCCAGGGTCGAGGCGCGCACGAGAGGAGAGTGCCGGAAAGGGCTCGCCGACCGTCACACCTCGAGGGGGCAAGGTAACCAGCACGGTCTCGCTGGCCTTTTCGGTCATCCACGGCCCACGACCATAAAGGTTTACGAACCCCGTCTACCTCCCTGCCTATGGGGAGGGTTTTCCTGTTGCTTTTGTATGACTGCTGTGGCGCCGTGTCCCTATAAGTTAGACCTGTGTAAGTGACTGTACATTGCTCGTATTCGGTGGTAACGCTTTTCTTGTATATTGCATGATTCCTTGCTTGTGTTGTGTGTGCAATATGTGCTTTGTAATAAACTAGTACGGGCCCGTAGGTGTGTGCCCGTAGGTGAGTGCCAGTATGTGTAGCCTCTCTCTCTCTCTCTCTCAAACCTCGAAAAGGCACATCCGCGGGTCGCCAGCAATATTCCTGGCAAGTTTCAATCAGATCGGACCGTCGATCGAGCAAAAAAAAAAAAAAAGAATAAATAAATAAACATTAATTGTGATGTCATTCGTGATGTCATAGCACCGTGTCTTGTCATTGGTCGATAGATAAATGGCCGTAACTTGGGAACCGCTCGTCCGATCGATATCAAACCTCGAAAAGGCACATCCGTGGGTCCCCGGCAATATTCCTGGCAAGTTTCAATGAGATCGGACCGGCGGTCGTCGAGAAACGGCGGTCGCAGACAGACAGATTGCTGGAATTATAGATAGATGAGTGCGGGCCCGTAGGGGCGTGCCCGTAGGTGAGTGCCAGTATGTGCAGTGTCTGTGTCTGTCTGTGTCTGTCTCTCTCTCTCTCTCTCTCTCTCTCTCTCTCTCTCTCTCTCTCTCTCTCTCTCTCTCTCTCTCTCTCTCTCTCTCTCTCTCTCTCTCTCTCTCTCTCTCTCTCTCTCTCTCTCTCTCTCTCTCTCTCTCTCTCGTCAAAGGCACATCCGCGGGTCCCCAGCAATATTCCTGGCAAGTTTCAATCGTGCAAAAGAAATAATAAATAAATAAACATTAATTGTGACGTCATTTGTGATGTCATAGCACCGTGTCTTGTCATTGGTCGACAGATAAATGGCCGTAACTTGGGAACCGCTTATCTGATTAATATCAAACCTTGAAAAGCACATCCGCGGGGCCCCAGCAATATTCCTGGCAAGTATCAATCAGATTGGACTGTCGATCGTGCAAAAAAAAAACATTAATTGTGACGTCATTCGTGATGTCATAGCACCGTTTCTTGTCATTGGTCGACAGATAAATGGCCGTAAGTTGGGAACCGCTCGTCCGATCGATATCCAACCTCGAAAAGGCACATCCGCGGGTCCCCGGCAATATTCCTGGCAAGTTTCAATCGGATCGGACCGTGGGTCGTCGAGAAACGGCAGTCGCAGACAGACAGACAGACACACAGAGATTGCTAGAATTATAGATAGATGTCCTTGTGTGAAATGTATCCCGTTCGTCGTCTCTCTCTCCATTGAAAGTGTCATCTTGAATGGTGGAATAAATTAGTCGTGGGTTTTGAACACTCAGGGTAAAGCAGAGAATCTGATCCGTCGAGGTCGGCGATAACACCGCTCGGTTCTCACTGGAGCATGGAACGGACCGCTTAAGCGGTTCGTGTCCGAGGCCGACCTGCGGCGAGGTACGATCGTCCGGTCAACTACTCGCGCAGGTACTAAGGCCTAGGTCACATTTGCTATACGGCGGCCGTACGCCCTCTGAATTGACAAACGTGCGGTGGCCGCAGAGAAACTGATGTGGCCTCAGGGAGGCCCTACGCCATTTGGCTATATTTTACAGGCCGTAGGGGCGCTGTGGAATTATAGCGCGGAGTTAAAACTTTTTTTCATTTCTACGTTCGCAGTAGCAATTCGACAAGCCAAGCTATGATGTAGATGTGTTCCACGTTGACCGTATGTAGGGCGTACGGTGGGCTTGCGTTATTCGTGCGGCTGCCGTAAGCTCTTCTCAATGAAAAATGAATTTTCCCAACCCCCAAAAAATTATGGCGGCCGCACTATTTCCACGGTGGCCTTGCGGTCTGTGTGACTACCTGCGGGCAACGCAGGGTCGACGCACGGTTCCCCTACGCCCGCCGTGCACCTACGTAGGCCTCCGTGGCAGTCTGTGTCGACCGTGCGTCCACCGTGCACTACCGCTAGAGATCGGAGTATAGGTGTTTGCCTATACCGTGGTGCCCCCAGAATCCCAATTTAATTCGTTCCCTGAGGCTGTTCGGATTGCAAAAAGTTCGGATTCCAAAAATATTTTCCCAATAAGAAATAATGGAGTGAATTAATCCGTTCGTGGACCCAAAGAAAACCCACTTTCAAGACACTTTAAACTGAAATTACCCATGTTTAAGATAAAATAAGATAAGTAAATGACCTTCGGTGGCGGTGTATTGTGTGTAAACTGGTACAATCACCACATCCAAAGGTCCACTCAGGTTCGTGCTCCGGCCTGGGTTCCGATCGCTCGAGCACTCTGCGAGAGCGCTGCCCCCAGGGCAGCTCATCAATCATGATGCCTGCAGAACCACAATCACTTTCATCAAACGCATCTGGCTGACGTAATCATGGATATTCCAAATTACAACTGGTTTTGCTGTGAAATTCAATCCTTGCCCGACAGTCCGTCACACCACGTGATCGGATTGCTGTTTTTGTTATCTATCTAATTCCAGCAATGTGTGTGTGTGTGTGTGTGTGTGTGTGTGTGTGTGTGTGTGTGTGTGTGTGTGTGTGTGTGTGTGTGTGTGTGTGTGTGTGTGTGTGTGTGTGTGTGTGTGTGTGTGTGTGTGTCTGTGACCGCTGTTTCTCGACAACCTCTGGTCCGATCTAATTGAAACTTGCCAGGTATATTGCTGGGGACCTGAGTTTGTGCCTTTTCAAGGTTTGATATTAATCGGACAAGTGCTTCCCAAGTTATGGCCATTTATTTACCAACCAATGACAGGAACCGTTGCTGCGGCCATTTTTTTTTTAATCAACCAATGACAGGAAGCGTTGCTGCGTCGCCGTGGTCGATGGGGAAGAGAAACAGCCGCGTTCGCCATGACGGGTTTCTCCTCTCCTCTCCTCTCCTCTCCTCTCCTCTCCTCTCCTCTCCTCGCGAAAAGGCAAAATACGTTGGCGCTAATTGAATAATTGGCCATTAAAAGCCTCCGTATTCTTGCCCTGGACGAGGAAACAAAGAAGAAGCGCCGTTTCCTCAGCGGTGTTGCTTATGAAGAGGTGCTAATGAGATAAAGGTGTGTACAATGTACATGGAGACGATTTTTATTATTATTTATTGAAGAAATATTGTTCCAAAAATAATTTATCAAAAAAAGTGCACAACTTTTTGTTTCCAATTGTCAAAACGCTGTGGCCTTTGGAAGTGTTGAGGAATTCAGCTCCACTCAACATGCTTGCCAACGAAATACATCTCATTTTGGTGGTAAAAACGATTCACAACGACGAGTTTCCTTACTCATTGCTCTGCAGTCTGCATTAAACCCCTTCATTTGTCATCTCATTGACCTCATTTCATCTTTCTATAATTCCAGGTGTGTGTGTGTGTGTGTGTGTGTGTGTGTGTGTGTGTGTGTGTGTGTGTGTGTGTGTGTGTGTGTGTGTGTGTGTGTGTGTGTGTGTGTGTGTGTGTGTGTGTGTGTGTGTGCGACCGCTGTTTCCCGACAACCCCTGGCCGATCTAATTGAAACTTGCCAGATATATTGCTGGGGACCTGAGGATGTGCCTTTTCAGGATTTGATATTGTTGCGGTCTTCGCGCCCGCCGGCGTGCTGACGGCCACGTAACTCGAATCGCGGCACGTCGCCCACCGGACGGACAATCCAGTCGTGACCCTCTCGGACTAACGCCGGGAACCAGTCACGGGTGGACCTTTCGGTCTCACCGCGATCGAGCCAATCAGCCCCCGCGTGGGATAGGGTTGCTCGCCAAATTCGAACTACCTAAGTACCCATGCGGAGGGTAGACCGGGCGATCGCACCTCGCCGCAGGTCGACTTCGGACACGGGCCACTTAAGCGACCCGTTCCGTACTATCAGAATAACCGAGCGGTGTTATCGTCGACCTCGACGGTTCGATTAATTATCGGGCGTATTCAGCCCACTACCAACCCTTTACGTGAAGCAAGATGGGGATTCAATGGAGGAAAAGACGAAGCGAAGCGGGAGAACAGTTCAACAATAAAGCACATTTATTCGCGATGAACGGAAAGCACACAAATACAATTCCACCAAATGCACACAAAAAAAAGAAAAACAATTCCATTTACACAAAAAGCAAACATAAAAGTGAAAACACAGTGCAGAGCTAATACCGACTACCGAGCACACGGCAACACTTATACAATTCTACTTCACAGACGGCGCCGACAACACATACCCAAAACCAAGGAAAAGAAATACCTCAAGAATGAGGCGGGCCTGAGGCCGAGACCGGGTCGGGCCTACCCGTCTGGTGATGAGACGCGGAGCGGCGATGGCCCCGCAACCCGCGGGCCTCGCGGACAGTGCCTGGCAGGGGGTGGGAACGGGGCCCCCTTGGTCGCACTATCTCAGCGCGGGGGGGAAACAGGAGGGGGTTGCTGATGCTCGGGGTATAGAGGATCTTTATTATCCCTGGTGTGCGTCTCCACCTCGGCCAGGTCGCGCTGCCGGCCTCCCTCGGGCGTGCAGCTCCTGGCACCGACGCGAGCACCCCCTCGTCCGACTCTCTTCAGCTTCTCCAGCCACTGCAGGCTTCGGGCTCCAGACTTCCACACTCTTCTCTCTCTTCTCCGACTCCTTCTCCTTCTCCTTCTCCTTCTCCTTCTCCTTCTCCTTCTCCTTCTCCTTCTCCTTCTCCTTCTCCTTCTCCTTCTCCTTCTCGTTCTCGTTCTCGTTCTCCTTCGTTCCGACTCCTTCTCGTTCTCGTTCTCGTTCTCCTTTTTTCTGACTGACGAACACCGTCCTTTTATCCCCCCGTAACTTCGCCTTTGACCCCCTCCCTTTGACCTTTCACCTCGCTCCCCATTGGCCCGAGAAAAAGTGGGCGTGAAGGCTTTTTGATCCACAAATTTGCATATATCGATCGCCCTGAGGGCGGGGCCAATTCGCCCCTCGCTCACCGATTGGACGGCAAAAAGTGGGCGTGTGTCGTTTTTGATCCGTTTTTGAAGCACAAAATCCGTGATTTTGTACACGCTGTTCGACGCGCATTCTGCATGAGTCCAACACCGGTACCCACAGCGGGGCAAGAACGGTGGCGATGCTACGGTTGCGAGGTGTGACGTGAAGGTCATGGCGGTTGTGGTGAAGCGGTGGTTGTGGTCGGTGGTTGATGTTGTGGTTGTGATCATGGCGGTTGGTCCAAAATAAAGATAGTGAAAGAAAAACGGCTATCCTGAAGAGTCGCAGCTCGCATAAATGACATGTATTCCCACTAGACAACGGGTTTGGGCCTAACTACACATGCACTTACCGAGATACCTCACCTAAGGGACCTGAATGGTGGTTTGCGAATCTGGTAACCACAACAATATTAATCGGACAAGTGATTCCCAAGTTATGGCCATTTATTTACCAACCAATGACAGGACACGTGCTGCGTAGGCGTGGCCGATGTGCCATTTAGTTACCAATCACAGGACACGTTGCTGCGTAGGCCGGTGCACGGCCGGCCGATGATGACGTCACGTGCCGTGCCGGTTACGATGGGGATCGATCGGTGCCTTAGTTACCATGGGGTAGGAGTGCCAATGATAAATGGCAGCGAATGTCATGGCAAGCAAAGACAGGGAGGTAAACTTGATTTTAATAAACTCTGTAAGTATCACAGCAGTTGTTACTTCAATGCAAGCAATAATTTGTGGAATGATGTGAACATTCCGTATGGGCACGCACTACTTTTGGACATTGATGACTTACTGTATTCTAATAATTTCTCGATTTCTTATCCTCATTTATAGATAAACGCAATGCCCCAATCCAGTCGTCGTTTATGAGAGCGAATGAATGGCCTGTGTGTTTGTTTGAAAGTTTTTTTGTTTTTTTTTTGCATGTACGGCCATGCACATATGGGCATGCGAGAGCGAAGGAACGGCCTGTGTGGTTGTTGTTTCTGGCACGCGGTTTGAAAGTTTTTTTTTTTTTAGTTTTTTTTTGTATGTACGGCCACGCACATATGGCCATGCACGTACGGCCACGCGAGAGCGAAGGAATGGCCTGTGTGGTTGTTTCTGGCAAGCGGTTTTAAAGTATACAGTGTGTGTATGTATGTATGTATGTATGTATGTATGTATGTATGTATGTATATATATATATATATATATATATATATATATATATATATATATATATATATTAGTTTGCACGCACGGGCACGTGAAAGCGAAGGAACGGCTTGTGTGGTTGTTTCTGGCACGCGGTTTGAGTTTTTTTGCGGGGGGGGGGGGGGGGTTGCACGTACGGCCACACATCTACGGGCATGCACTAGTTAATTAAAACACAAGATGATTAAAAAGAACAAACATCACAAATGAAGGTGAAAACACGAGGTAAGGCCTGTCACATTTGGCTCTGCGGCCGGAGGGTCTACAATATGTACGGGCACGAGCAATTATAAAGCGGCCACAGTATTTCCACGGTCACACAATGTAGCAGTCACATGTTTTTAGCAGCGTCTCTTGTAGCGAACGCTGCTCATAGAGAGCTTGGCGTTGTTGTTGTTCTTCTTGTTCTTCTTCTTGTGAAGACAAAACCTTAATCTCTCGGACTTGGCTCTTGTATATACTCGATCCGGATCGCCTTAAATACTGAGCACATGTACACATCCTCACATAGACGGTGCCTTTTGAGAGCGTCTATCATGAACTTTTAAATATATTGGGACATTTGCTTTAAAGTTTCGAAAAGTTGACGTTACTATTTAAAGATTATTCCATTTATCGTATTGTAATTTCGTAAATACATTATATATTTCGTAAATACACGAGATATCGTCAATACGTTATGACGGGTTTCGCTATTGGCTTAATGAAGGCACGTGACGAAATATTGGAAGTTGTTGTTTTTTTTTTTTTTAGCCGACAAAACTTTTAGGTTTTGGACGCTGCTCTTGGACACATTTGTCCTTGTTATTTTTCGGGTAGCCGCACGGCATATTTATAAATTGTAGAGACCGAAAACATGGGTGTGCTGTACGGTCTTTGATTTGATGTCGCACGGTGACCTTAGGGCGTTCCTGCGACGGCCATAGAATTTTAAAGGCAGATGCAAGGCGACCGCAGGGGGACCCTAAGGTGAACGTGCGGCCAGACGGACGGTAACGAATGGGTTGATTTTTTTTTTTTTTTTTTTTACCAGTTCTTTTGTTTCGGCTTGTCGAATTTCTACGGCGAACGTAGAAATGAAAAAAGTTATAACTCCGCGTTATATTTCCACGGCGACCTTATGACCTGTAAAATATAGCCATACGGCATAGGGCTACCCTGAGGCCACCTCAGTTTCCCTGCGGCCGCCGCATGTTTCGGTCAATTCAGAGGGCGTACGGCCGCCGTATCCTCGCCGTAGAGCAAATGTGACTGAGGCCTAAAGTATCGATCGACACACGCGAGATGCTTTCACGAGGACTTCCACCGACGAACTGAATGAACAAAGTGCGAAGATGCGGGTCGAACAGGTGGGGGAGACACGTGAACAAACATGAACGCCACGTTGTGTTCGGTTTTTAGCTCGCCTGTTTGAAGAACAGAGAGCTATAGCGATACCCCCGGCGTCAGCGTCAGCGTGAGCGTGAGCGTGAAAATGTTAAATTTTTTGTATTACGGAAAAACTCCTCGCCGGATTTCGACGAAACTTGGTGGGGGGGGGTTAGGTATGGTCCAAGGATCATGCCATTAGATTTTGGACTTGGTCCCCCCCCAAAAAAAAATTGTTCGAGAATTTTTTTCTTTTTTTGCATTTCTACATGTTTTTAGTGATTTCCAACCCCCACCCCCCAAAAAAAATTGTTGGAGAAAAAAAAAATTTTTTTTTGCATTTCTACATGTTTTAAGTGATTTACAACCCCCACCCCCCAAAAAGAAATTGTTAGAGAAAAAAATTTTTGCAACTTTTTTTTCAACAAAATTTCGATTTCTTTTTTTTTTGCATTTCTACGTTTTAAGTGATTTCCAACCCCCCCCCCCCCCCCAAAAAAAAATTGTTAGAGAAAATTTTTTTTTTTGCATTTCTACATGTTTTAAGTGATGTTTGTGCGTGCGGTTGACAAACGTAGATTTTAAACCCCCACCCCCCAAAAAAAAATGTTGGAGAAAAGAACTAACTCTGTCAGCACTGTTGACATCATATTTAATGAATAAGATGTAAGGTTCACTTGAGTGACACAGCTGTATTGGCGGCGGAGGTTTTGCACTCTCCCGAGTGCTCCCCCTCTCGTTTCTTTTCTAATGTTTTTATCTACCGCACTATTTTTTATACGCCCGATTATATATATATATATATATATATATATATATATATATATATATATATATATATATATATATATATATATATATATATATATATATATATATATATATATATATATATATATATATATATATATATATATATATATATATATATATATACATATATATATATATATATATATGTCGGGGCGTATTAATAAGCCTGGTTTTGGCGCAGTGGTAAGGGCAGCGGCTTGGGATCCAAAAGGATCTTGAGTTCAAGCCCCGTTGGGCCACTGAATTAACACACCAGGGGGTTGACTCAGTCTGTCATCCTTCCGAGGTCGGCGAAATGAGTAGCAGTGGACTGGGCCGGTGTATACCTTGGTTAAAATAGATGTACCAGATCCCTGTGCCGCAAGAGGCGACCAGGGTTGCGTCAGGAAGGGCATCCGGTGTAAAACATGTGCCAAATCACTATGCGGATCATATGGATGATCCGCTGTGGTGACCCCTGACGGGAGCAGCCGAAAGAAGAAGAAGATATATCGGGGCGTATTATGTGATACCGGTCGTCCGTCCGTCTGTCTGTCCGGCCATTCCTGTCCGCACTCAAACTCCCAAAGTTTTCAACTTTCACGTTTCATATTTGGTACATAGGTACAGACTGGGGAGACGGTTTGTAGCGACATACGTTCCTCATCTAAAGTGGTTGCCATGGCAACCAGGATGCTGTTTTCCATGTCGTAGCACAATTCTGTATATACCTTCTTGTTAGGGCGTATATTGTGCTCTCTTGCGCTCTTGTTACTGATTACAATATACAAATACATATATTGCTTTAAAATTATACTTCACTGCATTGCTTTATAAAAAATATTAATTATTAGACTCGTCTTTTAAAAACGATAAATGTATAAACACGCGAGCATTGGGTGGCTTTGACACCAACTCTGGTTTTAAATGTATTAGGTTTTGAGGACAAAATTTTCTCGAAAAAATTGTTCGGATTCCAATTTGTTCAAACAATGGGGCGTTCGGATTGTGGGGGCACCACGGTATATTATAGTTATAGTATATTCAGTTATATATACTGGTATATTTTTATTTCAGTAAAAAAAAGAACTGGTGTATATACCCACTCGTTACCGTCCGTCTGGCCGCACGTTCGCCTTATGGCCCCCCTGCGGTCGCCTTGAAAATTCTATGGCCGCCGCAGCGACGCCCTAAAGTCACCGTGTGACATCAAATCAAAGATCGTACGGCACCCCCACGTTTTCGGTCTCCACAATTTATAAATACGCCATGCGGCTACCCGAAAAATAAAAACATATGTGACTGCTACATTGTGTGACCGTGGAAATATTGCGGCCGCCGTATAATTGCTCGTGGCCACAGATTTTGGAGACCCCACAGCCGCCATGGCAAATGTGACCGAGGCCTTAGGTAGGTCAAATTTGGCAAGCAACCCTATCCTGCGCGGGTGGGCAATTGGCACGATCGTGGTGAGGTTAAACCCCCACCCGTGACTGGCTTCTGACGATAGTTCCAGGAGGGTCACGACTGAATTGTCTGAGCCGGTGGGCGACTCGGTTGCGATTGGAGTTACGCAATCGCTCGCACGCCAGGCGGGCCAGAATTCGTAACAATATTTTTGGCAAGTTTTAAGGTAAGTTGACCGTACTCGTGTAATATCAATTTGTATGTCAGTCGAGTTTTCAGTTTATGTTTAGTGAATCAGTTCAATGGTCGTGAGAAGGAGGCTTGATAAACAATTCAATATATATATATATATATATATATATATATATATATATATATATATATATATATATATATATATATATATATATATATATATATATATATATATATCTTTCTTTGATGACACTTGAAACTTTGAAATGTGTATGATTAATGTTTAATGTCGCTCCGTCTGCTTACATTTGATGAAAAGATGGTCGATAGATGGTCTTATTAATTTAAGGGATTTGTGTGATCAGAAGGCAGCTTGTCAACGAGCATATAAAATCAAGAATTTGCAAGGGTAGACTTGCTGTGTCCATGCCGGCACGAAGTGGGCTTCGTGGTCTGGACATGCAATGTCCCCCCCACTTTTCAAAAGCAATCGACGCCCATGGTCCCAGACATTATTTAGCCTTTCTCATTAAAAATACATCTTATTTCACGTTTTTTTCTGTCCTTTGGCAACTCAAATCCAAATGTTGGTCTGCACCTCGTAGATTTTAAAATGGGCACAATACTGCATCAATGTACCGTGTGAACCCCATCCATGGAAATGATCATCATTTTTGATGATCACCGACATCATCACCGACAAAGATCAATATCAATGATGACGACTGCGGTGGTCATCTTTGCCAACATAATGAAGCATCAAAATCACTTGCTCCTCTTTCCGATCAGCTTGGTGAGCGTTTTGCAGAACGAGTGGCTGGGCAAGTGATAGCAAGCCGCTTGACCCTCGCAGTTTACGTGTGTGGGAATACAATACAGGTGATGAATGCTAAGTGAAAGCTGAGTCACTGCAGTGAAGACACTATTCCTGTTCAGCAACATCTAAAACTACCTGTGGAACGTTTTTCCCACAACCGTTCAATACACCATTGGAGCAGCATATGTATTTCGGCACAAAACGGCATTTCCGCAGATCATTCAGTTTGAGGTTTGTTCAAAAACGAGATCGGCTTTTCCGGTGATTCAAGTTGTGCTAACCAAGATGGCGACGCAGCGGCAACACTTCTCACAGGTTGTGCTCCTTCGATGTCTTTTACAACTCTGTGAAAACAAATTGTGATAAGAAGTAAACCGCCCAGATACTCTATTCTGCCATTGTCCATTTATATTAGCATCAACCGTAGCTTGGTAACCGTTGTACGTGCTTCATAGGCCTCAGGCTTCTTGTGTCAGACTTCACTTCTCACGTCATATAACCATCTATTAACCCTTTTAACCCCCTAGAGAACGTGGCGCTGACTCGGACTCCACTCCTCACATCATAAAACAATTTTAACTCTGAAAAAGAAAAAGTCACATGACCGCCATGTTGGTGTTTACTGCTATGTGAAGCCAAGGACATCTTCACAATCACAATCACCCTCCCTATAAATTTTCCCTTCGGGTGTAAAACGACCAAAGCAACTGTTAAAAGGATCATAAAACACACCGCCCAAATAAGTGTGTGGCATTCTCTCAAGCAGGCCTTTCACCGCGGAGGTTGGAAATGCAATGAAGGTCAAACAACCTCAGAATGTCCAGGAAGGTTGTGAACTTTCTTTTTTCTTTACAGGATCTAAGGCTCGTAGCGGAACTGATGTACGCACGCACGCACGCACGCACACCTGATAGACAAAAGGGAAGTGCCTCACTTTCTGGGGCACGCTGGGTACCAACGACGTAACAACAATGGCGCCACATTTTTCACTGCACTCAGCAGGACGTTTCCTAAAGTCTGGTGGGACTGGGCCAAGGTTTGAGCTCCTGACCTCCCAGACTAGAAGCGGATGTTCTTACCATTACAACGCCGAGCCTGGTACACATTTTAAACAAACATTTGAGAGGGAAGTCAAACCTTCACTTACTCATGGGAGCTTTGGCACAGGGCTAACCACAGAACGACCAGAAGCAGACCACCCAGCTCCCTGCAAGCACAAAGTCCAACACACGGTCAACATTATTTTCTCACCACATCTGGACCTTTCAGCATAAGCGACGTTTTAAAGGCTCCGTCACGTGTGAAGACAAAGCCCGAAATTGGACCAATATGTGCAGACTCACCTGCCCTCCTCTTCCTGTAAGAGTGCAATTGGGTGTCCCGCCATATACATGTGTATTCCGATGAGTGCCGCCCCTAACAGACAAACGGAGCTGTGGAAACCAGCAAGGCTACGCCACGCGTGATGTCCTGCCGAGTAGATGTGTTTAAAAGGGAATCATCTCCCGAGACACAAAGATTCAATGAACAACAGGAAGCCATAGACGAGGCAAGGAGTTTGCAGATGTACCTGTACTCGATGGAAAGATGGCCACCATGAGGCTGAGCAGTGACGGACACACGTACGCCGCCTGAAATCAAATGAAATCTTATGGTGGCTTTGTACAGACAAAGCGAGCCAATATAAGCAAAGCTACCTTCTTGTTTTGGCAATCAACTTCAGCAACAAAATCATTTATTTATTTTCAATCATTATAGAAATTATAATTTAAAACATTCTCGCACCCGGATTTTTATTGAAATCTAATCAATTCGTCCTTGTCCAACACCCAACGTGTCCACCAAATTTCGTCCGAATCTGTCATTCACCTTTTAAGTTATCCTGCTCATAGACAAATAGACAAGCAGGTGAAAACATAACCTCCGTCCACCTTCGATGGCAAAGATAAAAACTTGTGCATACAACATCGTATTTATCGTGCGAATTGGCCAACTAGAGAAAATAAAGAGCTGCACAATGCCAAGGCCATCACCATTTCCCACCTAACCTGGACCATTCAATCATGATATGTTGACACGTCGGCACCAAAACTGTGCGACCGTTCAATAGTGAGACCAGTTTCACTGCTAGCTGGTGGATCGTCAGTGATGGTGTCAAATAAACCATGGAACATTATATATGTGCAATGCCATAAGGAAGACAGCCTCCCACATTATATATCCAGCCTAAAATTAGGATTTATAATGTGGGAGGCGAAAAACCCAATTACATGTCTAACCCACAACTTGGTGAGGCAAAGGCAATCAATTCTCACCTGTTCAGGTGCTTATATGAATTTTTTGAATAATTGAGCAATTCTCAGTATATACTTCAATATAATGGAGCTGATGCATATATGGCTACATGTATACCGTGTGTGTGTGTGTGTGTGTGTGTGTGTGTGTGTGTGTGTGTGTGTGTATATTGTTACAAATTTGGGAATTCGATTGCACACAACATACAGGTTCCTTTAGTCAGCTATGTCGAGAAGTGCTTGTTCCCTAGATAGCTCACCTTTCATTGTTTAAATGTTCAGAAATCGATTAGATAGTTAGGGAACGAAACAATGGAGACATCCCTCCCCCTCTTCTGCGAAGAGGAAGAACCACCCTGCCATCCCGTGACTCATGATGTCAACAACTCCCTCCCACCCGTGGGGGATAGGGCATGAGTCATGAGTCACGCCGGAGCGGGGGAAGGGCGGGAAAAGGATAAGAGGAGATCTTTTCTTTTGTTCGGGGGCAGAGTTTGAGACGGGACTTGCAGAGTAAGCTTTTTGCTTCGGAGAGAGTAGTCGCTCAGGAGACCTTCGGGTCCTGTTCGGCTTGGGTTAGGGTTGAGGCTTTCGGAAGCTTTTTTCTTCGGCTGGCTCAGTGAGCTTCGGCTGAGGCCTGGCTCGGGAGGAGGCATTTTGCTTTGATGGTTCCGTGAGCTTCGGCGTCTGCTTGGCTCGGGAGAGCTTTTTGCTTCAAGCTGCCCTGTTTGAAAGGAAGTTAAGCAGGTCGCTCGGCTCGAGCTGCGAGTGGTGGCTTCTTCTTCTTGGTTCATGGAGCTCTTTGTTCTCCATTTTGGTTCCCAGGTTGGTGCGACTCATCGACCTCTTCGTGGAGGTGGTTCCTCGGGGAAGCGACGCATCGACGGGAAGGATCGGCGCCTCGTCTCACCAGCACGTGTTGAGAAGCGCGGGAGGATTCGCAGGAGCTCGGGAAGGATCGCAGCTCATGGCGATTGGATCAAGCTCGCTCTCGCTGGAGCCTGGGTCTGAACAACTTGAAGACCACACGAGGTGGAGAGGTTCGAGATAGGTTCTGGGTTTCAGCTCACCTGTCCTCAGAGCTGGAGCTCGTTATTAAAGGCCTCTGCCACCATTTATTGGGTGTGTGTGTGCGTACATGTGTCTGTGGGCCCGTCTAATAAGTAGGAACTGCTGTTAAGTGCAAGTGACTGTACATAATAAGTAGATGGTTGTAGTTCTTTTGTCGTGCTTTTGTTGATTGTATAATTGCATACGTGTTTTGCCTTGGTTAATTGCGTACGTGCTTTATTATAATAAATGTCCTTGTGTGAATGTAAACCTGTTCGTTGCGTCCATTCCCTCATTGAACTGCCCCATATTGCACTCGGAATATAGTTGGTTTTTAAATAGCCGGTAAAGTGATCGGGTCCAACGGGACTGTGTGATAATACCCCGCTCGGTTATCCCAAAAGGAAGCGAGCTGCTTAAGCGGCTCGTTTCCAAGCGGTCCCGTTGAGGTACAATCTCTCGGTAACCTACCCGCGCGAATAATTAGGTAAATCGAAGATTTGGCGATCGGACCCTGTAGCGCGGGTCGAGTGCGGACAAGGTTGTGGTGTGGTTAAAAACACACCCGTGGCTGGTTTCCGACGTTGATCCGGAAAGCCGCGACTGGATTGTCCGTTCGGTGGGCAAAGCGACCCCGCGACTGGATTGTCCGTTCGGTGGGCAAAGCGACCGCTATTGGTTAGACGCGGTCATTCGCACGCCGACGGGCGGGAATTCTACAACAAATATATATGTATATATACATATATATATATATATATGTGTAATGAAAAACGAAGACCCACCCACATCTCTCACCTGTGATGTGAATGGAAGGATTAACCAATTAGCTCTCACCTAATCAATTAAACTCAGGTGGCTAGGATTGTATAAATAAATTGACTCCTCACATGCTCCTTGAGCTGACTCTTACGTGTGTACTCTTTGTGAATGTCTTTTCAGCTGTTATGTGGAGGAACTCTGGGAAGGGTTCGAAACAGCAAAGGGCTTACCTTGGGTAGCCTTTCATGGTTGCTTTATGTAGCTTCTTCGGCTAGAAGAGCATGGGAGGAGTCCATATATAACGAAAACTTCAAAATTGATCACTTGGTGTTTTACCTCTTAAAACTGTCGGCCAGCAAGGCAAAATATGGTTGGTTATGTTTTGTCGAAAAATAATTATTTTCAGCGTCTCAGAAAACACCACGTTGTGGAAAATCATATTTTTGTAGTACTCGACAGCACAAAAACATTACAGTATGGTCCAGCAAGGCCAAATATATAATAATACCATTCCTTTCGTGCCATAAAGGCGCATAGGGTGGCTGGGGCAGTTTTATTGGCAAGGAGTACAATCCTGTATGGGTCGCCACTCCGATGCAGGTTATTCCGAATGGTTATTACCCCAGTACACTGGTATTCATTTCGCCAACCTTGGCAGAATGACAGGCTGAGTCAACCCCACTTGAAGATAATTCAACGGGTGGAGGGGCTTACACTCAAGACCATAAGATCCCAAGCCAGCCACCTCAGCCACTAAGCCAACACCAGGCAAGGCCAAATATCGTTACAGCATATCCCAATTTTTCCAAGTGCACAGGGTGTTCCAGAAGAAAGTATCACTTTGTGAAAATATCATCACTTAAAATTTCCCACCGAAGGTGAGCCGAGATGGGCACTCCCAACCGGAGGGTGAGTGTGCCGATGGTGTCTTCCATATAATAATATGCTTGTTTGTCGGTCCATGTAACATTTCTGTCCACCCAATGGACAGCTGGGCTGGACTCCAACCACAACTGTCCCCTGAAAAATCATTCAGCCACCATGTTGGTTCTATGCGAAGCCAAAGACGTATTTGAAGCCGTCATATTCACAACCACCATGCCCTCCCTACAAGTTTTCCCTTCGGTATCAAACGATCAAAGAAACTGTTGAAAGGATCATCAAATAGTGAACGGTTGTTGCCGATCGCAGCAAGACGCGGGGTGCTTTCCGTGCGGACGCTAATCTTCCTGAAACAAATCTGTTAATCAGTCCTTTAACGGATGATTAATAACTAAAGCCATTTGCGATCAGAACAACTTGAACTCAGAGCTGAAGTGACTTCCTGTGCGTATTTCATAAGTAAACAGGGAAGGGGGGGAGACAAAAGCATTTATTTACAGTTTATTCACAAATATACGCACACCAGGTACCGGATGAACGGAAGTAAACTGAAGTTAAACAGGTGACAGTGATGTTGTGAGTTGAACAGGTGACAGTGATGGGCCGTGACATGTCGGAGCTGTTTAGATCACGGTTTCTGTGAAGTCGGTGATAACATGATAAGGGAGGGGAAAGCATGGCCATTCCATGTGGACATGACCATTTGCTTATATGAGCAGGAGATGGGTGAAGAGGGGGGAGGACAGTGTTGAGGTTGGGCTGGGGGTGGGGGATGAAGAGCAAAGATGGGACAGAGTTGGGAGGGGAGGTGTAGAATTTGGGGGGGGGGGGAGGTTGAAAACTTGGAGGGAGAGAAGATCAACACCTTAAGGTTGGGAGGGGGAGGGTGAGAAATTGGGGTTTGGGAGGGGGGATTGATGACTTGAGTTTTGTGAGGTGGAGGGGAGAGTTGATGACTTGGGGCTTGCGAGGGGTGGTGGAAGAGTTAAGGACTTGAAGTCACATTTTACATTGCGCGGAAATTCCACGGATACTTGCTAATAATTATATAACGTCTCCGCCCACAATATATTTTTTTAGTGTATTTTAGCGCCCCCTATAAGATGTATTTTAGAATTTTTGTCGAGTGACTGTCAAACAACAGGCAGCACTTCCATAGAAACCAAGTGCACATTAATTGAATCCGACTCACCAAAAAGGCTTCACATGACGCTGAATTTCCACAAGGGGCCATCTATTTATTGAAAATGTTATCGACCCTACGTCAAGTCCAAGTGCGACCTCCCGAGGAGTGTATCGTACTGCCAATGCAGCATCTTGGGCAGCGAACTACATTGGGTGGTTTTGCCTTTGCCTTCCCAATGGGGTCGAGATTTGAACGTCGCACCGGAGTACAACACAAGCTCGACCGGCAGAGTGAACCCCCAATCCATGCATTCATACGGTAAACAAATAGCATGGAATTTGGATCCTTCCCAGTGTGTACGTAATATATAGATTTCCTCAAAAAAAAAACTTGCGATATTGAGTGTTGCCACTAGAGGGCGTTCATGACCGAATAAAGTTCAGTACGTGTAGTGTTTAATATAATGATTTCTGGTTATTTGGAGCAAGGAGATAATGTCCTAACAGCATCCTCTGTTGAACTGTTTTACAGTACACAGTACACAAATTGTGTACCGTTAGCTCCTAAATTTTGTGCTCCAAATGGGATGTAACCATTTTTAAACAAGTTGGTCGGATGGCCTAGCCCCGAGAGGTACGTACACTCACTTCAGCCATCGAGCCTGGGTTTGAATCCCGACCCAGCTATAAACTGCCGTCCTGGTGTTTCACAAGCAGAGCAATTCATTGACGTGTGTGATGCCCTGGGATGGATGCAAAACTGGACCTCCCATCTACCAGCATTAGTTGTTGGATGTTAAACATACCATGGTGTTCTTCCCGAAGGAGTCGGCGAATTATCGTCAGCACCGTGAATAAATTTACAAATTCCTGCTATAACCCAAAGAAGGCATTGGGTTTCAGAAGGTGGAACAGAGCCCTCCCAGGTGTTGAAGTATCTACCTCCATTTCGGAAAGGGTGATCACGAATCGTGGACCAAGGTGTGAAGTTTTGTTCTACATTTGTATGTACAGCTGTTCTGACATGAGTTTTTTTTTTTTTACATCGCAATAGGCAGTGACGTGTGTGTGTGTGTGTGTGTGTGTGTGTGTGTGTGTGTGTGTGTGTGTGTGTGTGTGTGTGTGTGTGTGTGTGTGTGTGTGTGTGTGTGTGTGTGTGTGTGTTTTCAATCTTTCATGCAATGGAGGTTACAGTTCTGAAGCTATGAAGTCAAACCATGAAGAAAGATTCAGATTGTGTTGCTCACCATCCACAAAGCAGCATCTGGATCATTTTTCTGAAAAAGAATGCCACAGAAACAGAAAAATACCATACCGTGGGTCACTTTTGCCAAAATATATTTAAAATTCAATCATTAAGTCATTGTCTATGCAACCCAAACCTTCCCAACATAGTGAGCGCTCATAGTATTTCATCCAAGAGACAACCGAAAAGTTATAAATGCCAAATTTCACGATTTTGCAACAATATTCATCGATATCTTATCATTTCAAGTGTTTTGTTTGCTCCTATACTCTTTCACAGCCAAACCGTAGCACCAAGAGGCCCCAAAGTTTGGATGTATGTATTTCAGAATTTGTGCAAGGGTTTAAGATACCACATATTGGCTTTGAATGTCCGTTTTCGTTTTGAGGCCATCAAAGGTAACCACCACAAGGCCAATAAGTCCATAGATTTTCAATGTCCAACACGTCCCGAAACCACCGCCGGGCAAAGATTACCACGACGATGGTAATAATGCAGGTAGCGGAACCTTACGTATTTTTTTTTCTCCGTGCAGCACTGGATACTCAGACTGGTATACGTATAGAAACACCCGAAAAACACGGTGAAGCCTCGGTCGTCCCATGTGAGTACGTCTATTAATTACGTACTGTTTCAATGTGAGGACTGTGCTGCACTACTATCACGTTTTAAATTAATTATATAGTTTTGGACCGTGAGCAAGTCTATTAATTACGTATTATTTCACCGTGACGACGTCTGGAGTCTAGACCTTTCATAAAGTAAATAATGTGCAAACTCTACCTACCCAGAAGGTGGTTTAACTGCTCATCTAGCCTGGTGTTGGCTCAGTAGTTGGGGTGGCGGCTTGGGATCCTAGGGTCTTGAGTTCAAGCCCCGTTAGCCGCTGAATTAAAATACACCAGGAGGTTGACTCAGCCTGTCATCCTTCCGAGGTCGGCGAAATGAGTACCAGTTCCAGTGTGTACTGGTAGAGCGACACAGTGGTGCTTCAAGAAATGATAGCTACCCTGGCAGCTAAGCTGCCATACAACCACCACCACCTGCTAGTCTACACATGTACACAAATTCAGTTTTATAGTGTACACTAACAGTTAAAATTATTAATTTATATACTGCATATGCTTACAAAACAATAAATAAACAAGCAGTCATAGACTGGTACTTACGAAATCATCAACTTGACCTCTGACCTTGTCTAATAAAAGCTGTCTCTAGAGAAGGTAGCGACGCAAACAAGAAGTTTCTACGATGATTCTGTACCAAACCATCAAAAATCGAATGTTTGACCTCACTGTGACCTTGACTTTTGACCAAAATCTAATCAGCACTAGCCATCACCCTCCTGAATCACGTGGTGTAATTTGACATTGGTAACTTCTTCCATTCTCGAGTTACCGCGGATTAACATAACGTAAAGGTCACACTCGACGCCCCCCCCCCCCAACTAGAAAGGACGCCGGGGCGAGCGCGATGACGTCAGCGCGCACATGCAAAACCTTTACGTGACTCAACGACGCGTCTGCTCGAGCACGCTGTGCCACGTGACGAGCCCTGACGCGGTGGGTGAAATATTTTTATTCAATGTTAAAACGTCTCCAAAATATCTGATTTTTACCAGAATTTTGACAACCGAGTGTTAAGCGTTCTAAGCGATCGCAAAAACCGAAGACAAAATTAAAATCGAAGTTAAAATGAACTCGTAATGTCGACCGAAGCAAAAATACTCCATTTCTCCACAGGAATTTACGGAATTATTTAATATTATTTTATAACACTGAAAATTTTAAAACAGCCGTAACTCGACGAATTGACACAAATTCCGCCAAACTTACCTCGATCTTCCAAACTCATGCTCCGTCAACAATACCTGTGGTAACGTTTCTTGAGTTATCATGTTTTGGATGTTTGACCTCACCGTGACCTTGACCATTGACCGATTTTGACCAAAATCTAATCAGCGCTAGCCATCACCCTCCTGAATCATGTGGTGTAATTTGACATTGGTAGCTTCTTCCGTTCTCGAGTTATCATGCCTACAAACAAACAAACACACAAAGAGAAGACGGAAGTGATCAATATACTTACGAAATCTTTAGATTTTGTAAGTAACAAGTGGTGCCAGGCACAACAAATCCCGCCCATTTAAGGCATGAAGTTATTTTGGGATCAAATTTAAATTTGATACATCCTTAACCTGAATGTTAATTATAAGGAACATTTTAGTCTTAGTTCGAAGTCAATTAAACCATTTTTGACGAAGTTATGACCGTAAAATGATTTTGACCTTTCAAGGCCAACGTAAGGTCAAAGGTCATGGTGTCAAATGAAAGCCAATAAAGGACTTAATATATGTTTTCCATAGTAAACACGCATATTCCTAACCTTTTTTGATTTGTAATGGAAGATTTGTAATTTTGACTGATGACCATGACCCCCAAAACTTCGGACCCTACCGATCTTCACAAATATGCATTTTTCATTGTAGGAATGGGAAGGATTACACTGGTCAACAATATTTTACTTTCTGAATGTTGTCTAGATTTCTACAAGTGAATTAGGGTATTCTGGCACTGCTGAATCAGGAAATGGCATCCGTTTCTCTCCACCAGGTCAGGTTTTTGTGCTAAGTTGATTTGAAAAAATCAGATCTTGTGACAAAATCAATTACATTTTTGTGGCATTATCAGCTGATTTTTGTCAACACATATCATCCTAAACATGTTTTTAAGAAAAAAAAATGTTTTGCCAACAACATTTATTGATTACATGATAGAAACATCGATTACTGTCATCTGAATGGTGGGCATTGATAAAGGTAAGTACAAGTAAATTGCATGTTGCGTCACCACTGTTCAAACTTCAGGGCTTGAACTTCCGTTTCTTCGAACTCCTGGAATGTTCAGCGGCAGGGAGGTCTCTCTTCAGATTCCAACAGTAGTCAGCCATCATGACTGCGTCCCAGCGACCCTGATACCTGGTCTCCATCTCCTTCATGTCCTGATGGAATCTTTCCCCCTGCTCGTCACTCATTGAACCCAGGTTCTCAGGAAACCGGTTCATATGTGAAAATAGGTAGTGCATCTTGATGGTCATGTTGCAGCCCAGGTTTCTGAAAGCAGTCAGCATGTTGTTGACAAGTTCTGCGTAGTTTCTGGCCTTATTGTTGCCAAGAAAGTTCTTCACTACCAAAACAAATGTCTTCCACGCTTCCAGTTCCACTTCGTTCATTGAGTTTTTGAACTCTGGATCTCTGATGAGCTGACGGATCTGAGAACCATCAAAGATGCCAGCTTTCAACTTCTCCATGGTCAATCCTGGAAAAGCCTGGCACAAGTAAGTGAAGCAGTCACCATCTTTGTCCAGAGCCTTGGTGAACTGCTTGATTAAGCCGAGCTTGATGTGCAGCGGTGGGAAGAGTATTCTGTCTCTGTCCACCAGAGGGTCGTTGATGACGTTCCTTTCTTTGCATGGCACCAATTCCTCCCGCACAGGCCAGTCCTTCTTCGTGTAATGCTGAGCACGGTCCCTACTATCCCACATGCACAGAAAACATGGGTACTTGGTGAAGCCAGACTGTTGTCCCAACAAAAAGTTCACCATCTTCAGGTCAACACAAATAAACCACTTATGCTAATCATAACCAATTTTCTCCAGCACGTACTTCACCGCTTCATACTTCTCCTTCAGTGTAGTCGAGTGAGCGATGGGTACAGAGGCAAACTGGTTGCCGTTGTGTAGCAGAACACATTTCACTGATCGCTTGCTGCTGTCAATGAACAGTCTCCAATCTTTGGGTTCGTACTGTGGCACTCCAAGCTTGAGCAGAAGCGCATGTCATAAATTGGCGCATGTAGGTATTGTACATTCTTCAGAGTTCGTTATTTCAAGAAATACAACTTTTTTGTATCACATTATTACAAAATCTGCCCCATTAACTTTAGTTTTGATCCACGAACTTTATGCTTTGCCTCACCAATTTTTGGAAGATTTTGAGGTTTTATGACTTCAAACTGATCCCTTTTCGACATAATCACCCAGAACTATCGTACCTGAATACTTCTTGTCATTAAAATAATTATTTCCAATCAAAACAATTATTTGACATGACATTTTACCCCCACCAACTTCTTCTAAAATGCTCCACACATGCGTACATGTGAACAAAAATGTAAAAAACGACATGTGGCCATATCTCAAAAACTTGACCTGATTGAACAAAACTAATGTGAGTTTTGGATTCAGCGCATCAGATTCATCCTAAATCAGCTTAAAAAATGCAGACAACAAATTTGTTGTTGACCAGTGTTATAAGTGACAAATAGAATAAGGTTCACTATAAGCCTAGTTTGAAGTAAATCAGATCATTTTGACGAAGTTATGAGCGAAAAACGATTTTGATCTTTTCGTGACCTTGACCTTGACCTTTGATCCAATTGGACCCAAAAGTTAATGGGGTCGTCCAAGGTTCATTGTCCACCTGTGGATTAAATTTGATAGTTTGCTAAAGCAGTTTTGCCATAAAGTTGCTAACAGACAGACAAGCCGGTAGGCGGACATGGGTAGTCGACTACCCAATAGAAGCTGATGCGATGGGCCCGTTCGATGGGGAATGACCTGAGGATGAAGCACAAGAAAATTCATGATTCTCGCTTCAAGGGTTATTGCTGCAGATTGTTTTTTTCGTTAAAATACCCCCACATTTAGAGGTTTTTCGGCCATTGCTCGGCAACGGAGGGGTCCATAGCAACGGTTCTTTCTCACACATAACTAGGACATACCATGAACCTACCATTCCAGTTTCATTTATATCTGACTCCTAGTCTCTGAGATATAACGAACTTCCTTTTTTTATTGTTTTCGACCAGGGTTCATTCAAAGTCTAACTTCTCCGAAAATAATTTTTTTATGATTTTTCAAAAATTTCAAAGTTCCGTTGCTTGGCAACGGTGGTGTCCATAGCAACGGTTCTCATTTGCACACAACTCGGTCATGGTATGAACTTACCAACCAAGTTTCATGGAAATCGCGATTGTATTAACAGAGCACTGGAACAGATAGACAGACAGACAGACAGACAGACAAACATATCGACGGAAATACTGATAATCAGGGTGGATAAAAATTTTATTTTTTTTTTTTTCGACTGGATCGACAACTCAACAAACAAACCGGACGATTACATTATCCCGCTCCCTCCGGGGGGCGGGATAATAGATAAACCAAATTTGGCATGTTGACAAAGGGTACCCGAAGTATGGTTCCGATTTGGGGTTGGGGGTTCAGGGTGGGGGGGGGAGTATTCTCTCGAAGTCAATGTGGATCATATAGCAAATCAAATCCTTCGTTTTGTGCAGACACACACACACACATATATTTTAAAGTATAAATATAAATAAAAACAACATATAAAAATACATATAAATAAATTGTATATATATATATATATTTTTTTTTTCTATATTTTAATTTTTTTTTAAGTATAAATAAAAACAATATAGAAAAAAATACATATAAATAAATAAAAAACAAATATATATATATATATATATATATATATATATATATATATTCTTCTTTCGGCTGCTCCCGTTAGGGGTCGTCACAGCAGATCATCGGTTATGATCCGCATCCTGATTTGGCACAGGTTTTACACCGGATGCCCTTCCTGACGCAACCCTGGTCGCCTCTTACAACACAGGGATAAGGATTGGGTTTCGCCATGATTCCAGGCTGCCCTACACCCTCTCATAGCGCGGCCCAGCGCAGAGCTCCCGTCCTCAAGCGATCCTCCAACCCAAGCCTCCGAGTTGCCAGATTACAGGCGCATGCCACTACGCCCGGTTAAATAATGATTTATGTATGTATAAATAATGATGTGTGTATGTTTGTAGAAATAATGATGTATGAATGTATGAATAAATCATGATTTATGTATGTATAAATAATGATGTGTGTATGTTTGTATAAATAATAATGTGTGTATGTTTGTATAAATAATGATGTGTGTATGTTTGTATAAATAATGATGTGTATGTTTGTATAAATAATGACGTATGTATAAATAATTATGTGTATGTACGTATAAATAATGATGTATGGATGGATGTGTGATTGTATAATGATGTGTGTATGTATAAATAATGATGTATGTATGTCTGTATAAATAATGATGTATGTATGTTTGTTTAAATTATGTCTACAAATAATGATGTGTGTATGTATGCATAAATAATGATGTATGTATGTTTGTTTAAATTATGATTTATGTATGTATAAATAATGATGTGTATGTATAAATAATGATGTATGTATGTTTGTTTAAATTATGATGTATGTATGTATGTACAAATAATGATGTATGTATGGATGCATAAATAATGATGTATGTATGTATAAATAATGTGTATGTATAAATAACGATGTATGTATGGATGTATAAATAATGATGTGTGTATGTATAAATAATGATGTATGTATGTTAGTATAAATTATGATATGTGTGTGTATGTATAAATAATGTTGCATGTATGTATGTGTAAATAATGGTGTGTATGTCTGTATCAATAATGATGCATGTATGTATGTAAAAATAGTGATGTATGTATAAATCATGTGTGCATGTATAAATAATGATGTGTGTATGTATGTATAAATAATGATGTGTGTATGTCTGTATCAATAATGATGCATGTATGTATGTAAAAATAGTGATGTATGTATAAATCATGATGTGTGCATGTATAAATAATGATGTGTGTATGTATGTATAAATAATGATGTGTGTATGTATGTACAAATAATGATGTGTGTATGTATGTATAAATCATGATGTGTGCATGTATAAATAATGATGTGTGTATGTATGTATAAATAATGATGTGTGTATGTATGTATAAATCATGATGTGTGCATGTATAAATAATGATGTGTGTATGTATGTATAAATAATGATGTGTGCATGTATAACTAATGTTGTGTGTATGTATGTATAAATAATGATGTGTGTATGTATGTATAAATAATGATGTGTGTATGTATGTATAAATAATGATGTGTGTATGTATGTATAAATAATGATGTGTGTATGTATGTATAAATAATGATGTGTGTAAGTGTAAAAATAATAATGATGTCAGTATGTATAAATAATGATGTATGTATATCTTCTTCTTCTTCTTCTTCCTCTTTCGGCTTGCTCCCGCTAGGGGTCGCCACAGCGGACCAACTGTCTCCATTTTGCTCTATCCTCCACATCTTCCATTGACACTCCAACCACCCACATGTCCGCCCTCACCGCATCCATGAACCTCTTCTTTGGCCTTCCTCTTCTCCTCCTGCCTGGCGGCTCCATCTTCAACATCCTTCTCCCGATATACTCCGTTTCCCTCCTGTGCACATGTCCAAACCATCTCAATCTCGCCTCTCTCACTTTGTCTCCAAACCGTCCTACCTGCGCTGTCCCTCTAATACACTCATTTCTTATCCTGTCCATCCTCGTCACTCCCAACGAGAATCGCAGCATCTTTAACTCTGCCACCTCCAGCTCCGCTTCCTGTCTTTTGTTAGTGCCACCGCCTCCAAACCATACAACATAGCTGGTCTCACTACCGTCTTGTATACTTTCCCCTTCACTCTTGCAGCTACCCTTCTGTCACAAATCACTCCTGCAACTCTTCTCCACCCACTCCATCCTGCCTGCACTCTCTTTTTCACTTCTCTCCCACACTCTCCGTTACTTTGGACAGTTGATCCCAAGTATTTAAACCAATCCACCTTCCCCACCTCAACTCCTTGCAACTGCACCATACCACCACCCTCCCTCTCATTTACGCACATGTACTCCGTCTTACTCCTACTGACTAACATTCCCCTTCTCTCCAGTGCGTACCTCCACCTCTCAAGGCTCGATTCAGCCTGCTCCCTACTCTCCCTACAGATCATGATGTCATCCGCGAACATCATGGTCCATGGAGACTCCAGTCTGATCTCGTCCGTCAACCTGTCCATCACCATTGCAAACAGGAAAGGGCTCAGAGTCGATCCTTGGTGCAATCCCACTTTAACCTTAAACCGGTCCGTCATTCCTACCGCACACCTCACCGCTGTCACACTGTCCTCATACATATCCTGCACGATCCTCACATACTTCTCCACCACTCCCGACTTCCTCATACAATGCCACAACTCCTCTCTTGGCACCCTATCATAAGCTTTCTCTAAATCCACAAACACACAATGTAACTCTTTCTGGCCTTCCCTATACTTCTCCATCAACATTCTCAAAGCAAACATCGCATCAGTGGTGCTCTTTCCTGGCATAAACCCATATTGCTGCTCACAGATCGTCACCTCTCCTCTCAACCGAGCTTCCACTACTCTTTCCCACAACTTCATGGTGTGGCTTAACAACTTTATCCCTCTGTAATTTCCACAGCTCTGCACATCACCCTTATTCTTGAAAATCGGAATCAGTACACTTAATCTCCACTCCTCCGGCATCCTCTCACTTTCCAAGACTTTATTAAACAATCTGGTTAACAACCCCACTGCCATCTCTCCTAAGCACTTCCATGCCTCCACTGGTATACCATCTGGGCCAACTGCCTTTCCACTTTTCATCTTCTTCATAGCAGTCCTCACTTCATCCTTACTGATCCACCCCACTTCCAGATTCACTATCTCCACCTCTTCCAACCTTCTCTCTCTCTCATTTTCTTCATTCATCAGCTCCTCAAAGTACTCCATCCACCTTCTCAACACACTCTCCTCGCTCGTCAGCACATTCCCATTTGCGTCCTTTATCACCCGAACCTGCAGCACATCCTTCCCAGCTCGGTCCCTCTGTCTTGCCAATCGGTATAAATCCTTTTCCCCTAATAATAATGATGTATAATGATCCCATCAATAATGATGTATGTATATATGTACAAATAATGCTGTGTGTATTTATGTATAAATAATGATGTGTTTGTATTTATAAATAATGATGTATGGAAGTATAAAAAATAATGATGTAAGTATGTATAAATGATGTATTATGTATGTATGTATAAATAATGATGTATGTATGTATGTGTAAATATTGATTTATGTAGGTCTGTATAAATAATGATGTATGTATGGATGTATAAATAATAATGTATGTATGTTTGGATAAATTATGATGTATGTATAAATAATGATTTATGTATGTATAAATAAAGATGTGTGAATGTTTGCATAAATAATGATGTATGTATGAATGAATAAATAATGATTTATGTATGTATAAATAATTATGTATGTATGTATGTATAAATAATGATGTGTGTATGTTTGTATAAATAATGATATGTATGTATAAATAATGATGTGTGTATGTACGTATAAATAATGATGTATGGATGGATGTGTATAAATAATGATGTGTGTATGTATAAATAATGATGTATGTGTTGTTGTTCTCCTTTTGGCTGCTCCCGTTAGGGGTCGCAACAGCGGATCATTCATTATGATCCGCATACTGATTTGGCACAGGTTTTATGCCGGATGCCCTTCCTGACGCAACCCTGGTCACCTCTTACGACACAGGGATAAGGATTGGGTTTCGCAATGATTCCGGGCTGCCCTACACCCTCTCATAACGCGGCCCAGCGCAGAGCACCCGTCCTCAAGCGATCCAGCGATCATCCAACCCAAGTCTCCAAGTAGCAGGATTACAGGCGCACGCCACGACGCCCAGTAAATAATGATGTATGTATGTATGTATAATGATGTATGTATGTATAAATAATGATGTGTGTATGCATGTATCAATAATGATGTATGTATGTATGCATAAATAATGATGTTTGTGTAAATATGTAAAATGTATGTATGTATAAATAATGATGTGTGTATGTTTGTATAAATAATGATGTGTGTATGTTTGTATAAATAATGATTTATGTATGTATAAATAATGATGTGTGTATGTTTGTATAAATAATGATGTGTGTATGCATGTATAAATAATGATGTGTGCATGTTTGTATAAATAATGATTTATGCATGTATCTATGTATAAATAATGATGTGTGTATGTATGTATAAATAATGATGTATACATGCATAAATAATGTATGTATGTATGTATGTATACACACACACACACACACACACACACACACACACACACACACACACACACACACACACACACACACACACACACACACACACACACACACACACACACACACACACACACACACACACACACACACACACACACACACACACACACACAGTGGGGAGAACCAGTATTTGATACACTGCCGATTTTGCAGGTTTTCCCACTTACAAAGCATGTAGAGGTCTGTAATTTTTATCATAGGTACACTTCAACTGTGAAAGACGGAATCTAAAATAAAAATCTTGAAAATCACATTGTATGATTTTTAAATAATTAATTTGCATTTTATTGCATGAAATAAGTATTTGATACATCAGACAAACAGAATTCAATATTTGGTACAGAAACCTTTGTTTGCAATTACAGAGATCAGACGTTTGCTGTAGTTCTTAACCAGGTTTGCACAGACTGCAACAGGGATTTTGGCCCACTCCTCCATACAGATCTTCTCCAGATCCTTCAGGTTTCAGGGCTGTCGCTGGGCAACACAGACTTTCAGCTCCCTCCAAAGATTTTCTATTGGGTTCAGGTCTGGAGACTGGCGAGGCCACTCCAGGACCTTGAGATGCTTCTTGCGGAGCCATTCCTTAGTTGCCCTGGCTGTGTGTTTCGGGTCATTGTCATGCTGGAAGACCAAGCCACACCCCATCTTCAATGCACTTGTTGAGGGAAGGAGGTTGTTGGCTAAGATCTCATGATACATGCCCCCATCCATCCTCCCCTCAATACGGTGCAGTCGTCCTGTCCCCTTTGCAGAAAAGCATCCCCAAATAATGATGTTTCCACCTCCATGCTTCACGGTTGGGATGGTGTTCTTGGGGGTTGTACTCATCCTTCTTCTTCCTCCAAACACGGCGAGTGGAGTTTAAACCAAAAAGCTCTATTTTGGTCTCATCAGACCACATGACCTTCTCCCATTCCTCCTCTGGATCATCCAGATGGTCATTGGCAAACTTCAGACAGGCCTGGACATGCGCTGGCTTGAGCAGAGGGATCTTGCGTGCGCTGCAGGATTTTAATCCATGACGGCATAGTGTGTTACTGATGGTTTATTTTGATACAGTGGTCCCAGCTCTCTTCAGGTCATTGACCAGGTCCTGCCATGTAGTTCTGGGCTGATCCCTCACCTTTCTCATGATCATTGAGGCTCCACGAGGTGAGATCTTGCATGGAGCCCCAGACCGAGGGAGATTGACTGTTATCTTGAACTTCTTTCATTTTCTAATAATTGCGCCAACAGTTGTTATCTTCTCACCAAGCTGCTTGCCTATTGTCCTGTCGCCCATCCCAGACTTGTGCAAGTCTACAATTTTGTCCCTGATGCCCTTCGACAGCTCTCTGGTCTTGCCCATTGTGGAGAGGTTGGAGTCTGATTGATTGAATGTGGACAGCTGTCTTTTATGCAGATAACGAGTTCAAACAGGTGCAGTTAATACAGGTAATGAGTGGAGAATGGGAGGGCTTTTTAAAGACAAAACTTACAGGTCTGTGAGAGCCGGAATTCTTACTGGTTGGAAGGTAATCAAATACTTATTTCATGCAATAAAATGCAAAATTAATTATTTTAAAATCATACAATGTGATTTTCAAGATTTTTGTTTTAGATTCCGTCTTTCACAGTTGAAGTGTACCTATGATAAAAATTACAGACCTCAACCTGCTTTGTAAGTGGGAAAACCTGCAAAATCGGCAGTGTATCAAATACTTGTTCTCCCCACTGTATATGTAAAGCGAAAGTGTCGAAGTTGAGTTTGAAAGGAAAGTAAGGGAGCATGACACAACTTTCAACATCACTCCCGACAGGTTATGAGTAAGACGTCGAACAGTTTTCTAACACAGAGTGGTGTGTAAAACTGAAGTAGTCATTCACAGGGAATGATGTAAACAACGGTCGGACTGCACAGAGACGGGCGGGCTGAGCTATGACGTCACGCGTTCGACACCTAATTACCTGTACGTAGGCCGCGAGAGCCATGAACGCGGCCACCGTCGCCGCACACATCCTCCATGCAACCGCACGTACAACCGAGTCCGAGGAGACCATCGTCTTGCACAAGCACCGGCAGCTTGACCGGTCAAATCGCTAACGGGCAAACCACGTGATTCTGACGTCAGCACGTACGACTTCGAAAAAGCCGTTTTTCCTCCACATCCGGTTTCCCATCAACAATCCGCAGATGGCGCACACGGCAAACAGAAGTGCGTAATGTCTGAAAAGGGTATGATGTAAAAATGATGATGCACCGTCACCAAGTTCGGTGACGAAACGTCAGGGCGTCCGCAATGAGCTCGGGAGGTTGGTGGTTCGACTCAAACCAGACTCGAAACAACGGTACGTGCTGCTTCCTTGCGTGATGATGAGCGTTTGTAAGGGGACTGAGCGTGAACACACAACTTGATCGGAGAGTCATGACCTCCTGCGTTGTGAAGTTCTTTTGGAGAACTGGTTAACGTAACGGAATTGGTGGAAAAATCAGCTGGAATGAGGCAATCTACTGTTGTGATATGAATGGGCGTGGCGTCATGAATGGGCGTGCTGTTATGAATGGGCGTGGCATTGTGAATGGGCGTGGTTTTATGAATGGGCGTGGCGTTGTGAATGGGTTTCGAAGGGAATGGGTGGAGACTCAACGAAGCCACAGATCGCAGGGATAAAACAAAACCATGGCACGGAATCCTTGTCTTACACTTACCTTGACTTAGATGCGGAAGTTGAACAAGAAGAATCATCACAGTTGTAACCGCTACTTTATAATGTGCAACATATTACTTAACTCGTAAAACCACCCGTCGCTTCGCTGATGGTAATACTAAAGGGATGAGGGAGAAAAAGAGGAGGTAAGAGGGAGAGAGAGAGAGTGGGTAGAGAGAAGGGGAAAGGACAGAGGAGGAAGGGGAAACGAGGAGGGTTTGGGGAAGGGAAGACAGTGTGAGGTGAGAGGAGGGAAGGCAGACGTGCGGCGGAGCATCAATTACGATTAATACCGTCTCATCAAGATGATTCTGCCGAGAATAACAGTGAAGATTGAAACAAAACAATGTCTGAAATCCATTTTCTACTGGTCATACTAT
>NC_140977.1:55297846-55485346 GCF_056783735.1 Eptatretus burgeri
TGTGACTGAGGACGAACCGCTCGCTCAGTGTGACGGAGGACGAACCGCTCGCTCAGTGTGACTGAGGACGAACCGCTCGCTCAGTGTGACGGAGGACGAACCGCTCGCTCAGTGTGACGGAGGACGAACCGCTCGCTCAGTGTGACGGAGGACGAACCGCTCGCTCAGTGTGACGGAGGACGAACCGCTCGCTCAGTGTGACGGAGGACGAACCGCTCGCTCAGTGTGACGGAGGACGAACCGCTCGCTCAGTGTGACGGAGGACGAACCGCTCGCTCAGTGTGACGGAGGACGAACCGCTCGCTCAGTGTGACGGAGGACGAACCGCTCGCTCAGTGTGACGGAGGACGAACCGCTCGCTCAGTGTGACGGAGGACGAACCGCTCGCTCAGTGTGACGGAGGACGAACCGCTCGCTCAGTGTGACGGAGGACGAACCGCTCGCTCAGTGTGACTGAGGACGAACCGCTCGCTCAGTGTGACTGAGGACGAACCGCTCGCTCAGTGTGACTGAGGACGAACCGCTCGCTCAGTGTGACTGAGGACGAACCGCTCGCTCAGTGTGACTGAGGACGAACCGCTCGCTCAGTGTGACGGAGGACGAACCGCTCGCTCAGTGTGACTGAGGACGAACCGCTCGCTCAGTGTGACGGAGGACGAACCGCTCGCTCAGTGTGACGGAGGACGAACCGCTCGCTCAGTGTGACGGAGGACGAACCGCTCGCTCAGTGTGACGGAGGACGAACCGCTCGCTCAGTGTGACGGAGGACGAACCGCTCGCTCAGTGTGACGGAGGACGAACCGCTCGCTCAGTGTGACGGAGGACGAACCGCTCGCTCAGTGTGACGGAGGACGAACCGCTCGCTCAGTGTGACGGAGGACGAACCGCTCGCTCAGTGTGACGGAGGACGAACCGCTCGCTCAGTGTGACGGAGGACGAACCGCTCGCTCAGTGTGACGGAGGACGAACCGCTCGCTCAGTGTGACGGAGGACGAACCGCTCGCTCAGTGTGACGGAGGACGAACCGCTCGCTCAGTGTGACGGAGGACGAACCGCTCGCTCAGTGTGACGGAGGACGAACCGCTCGCTCAGTGTGACGGAGGACGAACCGCTCGCTCAGTGTGACGGAGGACGAACCGCTCGCTCAGTGTGACGGAGGACGAACCGCTCGCTCAGTGTGACTGAGGACGAACCGCTCGCTCAGTGTGACGGAGGACGAACCGCTCGCTCAGTGTGACGGAGGACGAACCGCTCGCTCAGTGTGACGGAGGACGAACCGCTCGCTCAGTGTGACGGAGGACGAACCGCTCGCTCAGTGTGACGGAGGACGAACCGCTCGCTCAGTGTGACGGAGGACGAACCGCTCGCTCAGTGTGACGGAGGACGAACCGCTCGCTCAGTGTGACGGAGGACGAACCGCTCGCTCAGTGTGACTGAGGACGAACCGCTCGCTCAGTGTGACTGAGGACGAACCGCTCGCTCAGTGTGACTGAGGACGAACCGCTCGCTCAGTGTGACTGAGGACGAACCGCTCGCTCAGTGTGACTGAGGACGAACCGCTCGCTCAGTGTGACTGAGGACGAACCGCTCGCTCAGTGTGACTGAGGACGAACCGCTCGCTCAGTGTGACTGAGGACGAACCGCTCGCTCAGTGTGACGGAGGACGAACCGCTCGCTCAGTGTGACGGAGGACGAACCGCTCGCTCAGTGTGACGGAGGACGAACCGCTCGCTCAGTGTGACGGAGGACGAACCGCTCGCTCAGTGTGACTGAGGACGAACCGCTCGCTCAGTGTGACTGAGGACGAACCGCTCGCTCAGTGTGACGGAGGACGAACCGCTCGCTCAGTGTGACGGAGGACGAACCGCTCGCTCAGTGTGACGGAGGACGAACCGCTCGCTCAGTGTGACGGAGGACGAACCGCTCGCTCAGTGTGACTGAGGACGAACCGCTCGCTCAGTGTGACTGAGGACGAACCACTCGCTCAGTGTGACTGAGGACGAACCGCTCGCTCAGTGTGACTGAGGACGAACCGCTCGCTCAGTGTGACGGAGGACGAACCGCTCGCTCAGTGTGACGGAGGACGAACCGCTCGCTCAGTGTGACGGAGGACGAACCGCTCTCTCAGTGTGACGGAGGACCAACCCCTCGCTCCGTGTGACGGAGGACGAACCGCTCGCTCAGTGTGACGGAGGACGAACCGCTCGCTCAGTGTGACGGAGGACGAACCGCTCGCTCAGTGTGACGGAGGACGAACCGCTCGCTCAGTGTGACGGAGGACGAACCGCTCGCTCAGTGTGACGGAGGACGAACCGCTCGCTCAGTGTGACGGAGGACGAACCGCTCGCTCAGTGTGACGGAGGACGAACCGCTCGCTCAGTGTGACGGAGGACGAACCGCTCGCTCAGTGTGACGGAGGACGAACCGCTCGCTCAGTGTGACGGAGGACGAACCGCTCGCTCAGTGTGACGGAGGACGAACCGCTCGCTCAGTGTGACGGAGGACGAACCGCTCGCTCAGTGTGACGGAGGTCGAACCGCTCGCTCAGTGTGACGGAGGTCGAACCGCTCGCTCAGTGTGACGGAGGACGAACCGCTCGCTCAGTGTGACGGAGGACGAACCGCTCGCTCAGTGTGACGGAGGACGAACCGCTCGCTCAGTGTGACGGAGGACGAACCGCTCGCTCAGTGTGACGGAGGACGAACCGCTCGCTCAGTGTGACTGAGGACGAACCGCTCGCTCAGTGTGACTGAGGACGAACCGCTCGCTCAGTGTGACTGAGGACGAACCGCTCGCTCAGTGTGACTGAGGACGAACCGCTCGCTCAGTGTGACTGAGGACGAACCGCTCGCTCAGTGTGACTGAGGACGAACCGCTCGCTCAGTGTGACTGAGGACGAACCGCTCGCTCAGTGTGACTGAGGACGAACCGCTCGCTCAGTGTGACTGAGGACGAACCGCTCGCTCAGTGTGACTGAGGACGAACCGCTCGCTCAGTGTGACTGAGGACGAACCGCTCGCTCAGTGTGACGGAGGACGAACCGCTCGCTCAGTGTGACGGAGGACGAACCGCTCGCTCAGTGTGACGGAGGACGAACCGCTCGCTCAGTGTGACGGAGGACGAACCGCTCGCTCAGTGTGACGGAGGACGAACCGCTCGCTCAGTGTGACGGAGGACGAACCGCTCGCTCAGTGTGACGGAGGACGAACCGCTCGCTCAGTGTGACGGAGGACGAACCGCTCGCTCAGTGTGACGGAGGACGAACCGCTCGCTCAGTGTGACGGAGGACGAACCGCTCGCTCAGTGTGACGGAGGACGAACCGCTCGCTCAGTGTGACGGAGGACGAACCGCTCGCTCAGTGTGACGGAGGACGAACCGCTCGCTCAGTGTGACGGAGGACGAACCGCTCGCTCAGTGTGACTGAGGACGAACCGCTCGCTCAGTGTGACTGAGGACGAACCGCTCGCTCAGTGTGACTGAGGACGAACCGATCGCTCAGTGTGACTGAGGACGAACCGATCGCTCAGTGTGACTGAGGACGAACCGCTCGCTCAGTGTGACTGAGGACGAACCGCTCGCTCAGTGTGACTGAGGACGAACCGCTCGCTCAGTGTGACTGAGGACGAACCGCTCGCTCAGTGTGACTGAGGACGAACCGCTCGCTCAGTGTGACTGAGGACGAACCGCTCGCTCAGTGTGAATGAGGACGAACCGCTCGCTCAGTGTGACTGAGGACGAACCGCTCGCTCAGTGTGACTGAGGACGAACCGCTCGCTCAGTGTGACTGAGGACGAACCGCTCGCTCAGTGTGACTGAGGACGAACCGCTCGCTCAGTGTGACTGAGGACGAACCGCTCGCTCAGTGTGACGGAGGACGAACCGCTCGCTCAGTGTGACGGAGGACGAACCGCTCGCTCAGTGTGACGGAGGACGAACCGCTCGCTCAGTGTGACGGAGGACGAACCGCTCGCTCAGTGTGACGGAGGACGAACCGCTCGCTCAGTGTGACTGAGGACGAACCGCTCGCTCAGTGTGACTGAGGACGAACCGCTCGCTCAGTGTGACTGAGGACGAACCGCTCGCTCAGTGTGACTGAGGACGAACCGCTCGCTCAGTGTGACTGAGGACGAACCGCTCGCTCAGTGTGACTGAGGACGAACCGCTCGCTCAGTGTGACTGAGGACGAACCGCTCGCTCAGTGTGACGGACCACGAAACACTCTCTCTGAATGACGCGGTGTGGCAAAAGCGTCTGCAGAGTGAACGATTCGCTTAGAATGACGTAGTGTGGTACCGCTATCGACAATGGACGCTCGGCAAGTGGCTTAAGCACTTGTGCAAACACTCCAATTACATGGTTGATAAGGAACGGCTGGCCAGGCTGTCGCTGTATATCATAAAAGATCCCTTTAATTTTAAAGCCTGTCTTCCCCAAGCACACAGCAGTTGATGAAATAAAATGCATTAATGAAATAAAATTACTTTACCACAAGAGTTTCTGCTTGATGCAGAACAACCATGGAGATATCTTCAAGTTCAATCGCCCGTGAAATAAACATTGCAGAAAATCCGCCATCTTGCCTGCTCGTCTGTGCAGGTGATCACGTGGTACATCGGTTCGGGGTCCGTGCAAACGTTATAACTTTATTTTTATAACGTCCGTTTTTTACCATATTTGCTTTGATTCCCTGTGCACAGCACCTTGCGAAACCACCAAAAATATAGACACAGATCTGGCACACGCTATGGAGAGGCAGTCCCTCTGGGGGACAGGACGCGAGGTCTCGCAGTGAATGCATTAAATCGTACAGCTCAATGAAGCTCGTTAATTTTGACACATTCCTAAAATTTTTGTTCACTCAATATTCTCCAAACAGTAGAAAAAGTTAAGTCTTATGGTTTGGAAATTTTGCATTTTCTTGTGGAGATCTGGAGAAAGAGGGAACATCGCCTCGCTTGCTTCAAGTAAATAGGTTCATCGGCTTTGTGAAAAGACTCATTATTTCTTTAAATTATCAGATCTCACTCCAGATTTTGAGACTTCTTTAATCCGGACGATATCCGATCCTCAAAACCGAAATAATATTTCAATGATATACTTTAAGTTTAAGTGGTCCGTGAGAGTCGATCGTGGAAAATCGTAACATGCAATGCGTGAAATTGCTCCAATCTCCTAATTTGAAAACTATTAGACTTACAAAAACGATGTATACGGCGATTCTTAGCCATGATGAACAGGCATCCGATACAAGAGTGAGGATAGTGAAAAAAAAAAAAAACTTTGTCGTTAAGAAATCGTTGCGGCCTGTTCCAAGTCAAGGCGTGGTTGAGCAGGCCAAAAAACATGGTGGCTGGAGACCCCAGCGATGTAACCCAGGAAACGCCTTAAGACCCCAGAGAGTGAGGTGGCCGAAGATCGCCTGATAAAGAATATAATTAAATAAAGCCTTTAATTATCTTCAAAAGGGATGTTTGAATTAACCCAAAAACCCAATTTTCACTCTTACACTTCCTCGGAGTTTTCTTTGTTGGCAAGCAATTTAAGGCTGCTCAGATTCATGTTTTTGGGAGTTATGAAGGAGACACACTGACACACACACACACACACACACACACTGACATTTATTAGTGTAGATTTCAGGAATAGCCGAAACTGTGCGTGCGTGCTTTTTTGTGAAGTTGTACCGGAGCTTCCTGATGAGGATTGTGATGCATCGCAATGATCGTCCAAGTCGATTACGATAATTAACTTCAAGGAATCCCAATAATTCCCATGTTTTAAACGAACACCATGTGAAGGTGGATCGAGCAGCTTAATCGGTCCTTCTGCGGCACGGCATTCATAATAATTACAAAATAACGAACAAATCAACAATGATATTGCCACAAAACAGTATATTAATTAATATTCATTAATCTCTCTGGAATTCCAGCAATCTCTGTGTGTCTGTCCGTGACCGCTGTTTCTCGACAACCGCTAGTCCGATCTCATTGAAACTTGCCAGGTATATTGCTGGGGACCTGAGGATGTGCCTTTTCAAGGTTTGATATTAATCGGACAAGTGTTTCCAAAGCAATGACAGGACACGGTGCTATGACATCACAATTGACGTCACAATTCTTCTTTTTTATTTTTTATTTTTTTGCACGTACGGCCACGTATGTACGGGCACGCACTAGTATTAACAATAATAACAATAATACTACAGGGCTGCATTCGCTTGCAGCGAATACGTATTTGGCAACGTCATGAACTTTGACGCCTATGATCTCAGAAGATATAGGTCACACAACTTTGGTCAAAGAAGATTTTTTGTCGGCCCTGTTGTGACCTGTCAGAAAATGTCAGCGGCTAACCTGTATCTTTCCGTGGGGTGAAGATATAGGGCAAAATGTGTTTTTGACGTTTTCTGTGACCTTGACCTTAACCTTGAGAATTTCAAGGTCAAAAGTTGACACTGCACTTCCTTGAACGCAGCCCATTTCAATGACATAATTGTTAGTGTTCCGAGACAAAAGCCCTAGGAGGAGTTTTAGGGCAATGGATGTGTGACAAAAATAAGGAATAATAAAGAATTCGAGTAATAACAATGTATTTGGTATGGAATTGCCAAATACAATTAATAGTATCATTTAGCAACTATAACGAATGTATAATGCCCACGTTGGCCGAAGCACATGTGAATGTGGGTTTGGTGAAAGGTAAGGTGATGCTCAATGAGTACAACACGCAGGTACACACAACAAGGCTGTGAAGACCAATGAAGAGTTGGTCCGACGGACCAACGGGCCCACGAGGACATTAAACAACGATGGACGAAATCGACATGACGTCCATTGCGACATCGCTAACTGCAGTGGGAGGCAAAGGAAAGCGGACTCTTCGAGCGTCGCTTATTCCTTGAAGGAGAAACAGCAATTTACCCGCGAAAACATCATTTCTGCGCCGTTTGCGGTCTACCCGCTCCAGGTCACCGACCGGGAACTCCGTTCCGCAGTTTCCGACGCGCCACAGAATGGGCCTGCCGCGGAAGGCGGGTTGTGGAGGACTGTGGCGGACCGGGCAAGGAGCGGACTGCTTGTCTGTGGTCATGGACGGCGCGATGCTCACTGACCAGGGTGCCCGCGCTTTACTCGCCCTGCACTCGGCCCCGTGCAGCCCGGCGTGGCCCGCGGCGCTCTCTGCCCGAGATGAGCTCGCCGGGCCCGTACTCGCCCATCTGCGTGGGAAAGAGCTGGACGTGGCCGTTCGACGCTGCCTCACCGTCGTGGGAAGGACGTCGAGCCGCGGCCCTCACGACGTCGACGTGACCGTCGGTCGCTCGAGCTTCGTGTCCCGCCGACACCTGGACCTCGTGTTCGAACACGGAACCTTCTTTTTGCGATGTCCGGGAAAGAACGGGGTGTTCGTGGACGGAGCGTTTCTGCGCCGAGGGGCACCGGCGCTGCAGCTTCCAGTCACGTACGTCTGTCAACCTGCGAGTCTCCCACCGGGTCTTTCCCGTGGGTCTCGCTTCGGGCCTTTCCCGTCGGTCTCGCTTCGGGTCTTTCCCGTGGGTCTCGCTTTGCGCCTTTCCCGTGGGTCTCGCTTCGGGTCTTTCCCGTGGGTCTCGCTTCGGGTCTTTCCCGTGGGTCTCGCTTCGGGTCTTTCCCGTGGGTCTCGCTTCGGGTCTTTCCCGCGGGTCTCGCTTCGGGCCTTTCCCGCGGGTCTCGCTTCAGGTCTTTCCCGTGGGTCTCGCCTCGGGCCTTTCCCGTGGGTCTCCCTTCAGGTCTTTCCCGTGTGTCTCCCTTCGGATCTTTCCCGTGGGTCTCACTTCGGGCCTTTCCCGTGGGTCTCGCTTCGGGCCTTTTCCGTGGGTCTCGCTTCGGGTCTTTCCCGTGGGTCTCCCACCGGGCCTTTCCCGTGGGTCTCGCTTCGCGCCTTTCCCGTGGGTCTCGCTTCGGGTCTTTCCCGTGGGTCTCGCTTTGGGTCTTTCCCGTGGGTCTCGCTTCGGGTCTTTCCCGCGGGTCTCGCTTCGGGTCTTTCCCGCGGGTCTCGCTTCGGGTCTTTCCCGCGGGTCTCGCCTCGGGTCTTTCCCGTGGGTCTCGCTTCGGGCCTTTCCCGTGGGTCTCGCTTCGGGTCTTTCCCGTGGGTCTCGCCTCGGCTTTTCCCGTGGGTCTCGCCTCGGGCCTTTCCCGTGGGTCTCGTTTCGGGCCTTTCCCGTGGGTCTCGCCTCGGGCCTTTCTCGTGGGTTTCGCTTTGGGCCTTTCCCGTGGTTCTCGCGTTGCGTCTTTCCCGTGGGTCTCGCAACGGGTCTTTCCCGTGTTTCTTGCTTGGGGTCTCTTCCGTGGGTCTAGCTTGGTGTCTTTCTCGCGGATCTCGCGCCGGTTTTTTTTCCCACGGATCTCACGCCGGGTCTGGGTCTCGCGCCGGGTTTGGGTCTCGTGCCGGGTCTGGGTCTCGTGCCGGGTCTGGGTCTCACGCCATGTCTGGGTCTCGCGTCGGGTTCTTCCCGCGGGTCTCATTTCGGGTCTGATTTTGTTCATCCACATAATTGTCCGTTGTCTTTCTTTCATGTTCTTTTCCCAGTTGTCTCAGTCATTCTGTCTGCTCCTTCATACTTGGAGAGCATATCTACCCGCTTGTTTGCCTCCATGTTTATGTTGCAGCTGATGTTCCCTCAATACTTGTTCATCCTTTTGTCTGCCTGCAGCTTTTTGCCCATGTGCTTATTTGTTTCTTTATTTCTGTCCACCACACAATGGATCTCCCCTCCTTTACAATTCCTTGTGACCAATGTAAGCACACCTCCCAGTGGACCTCCCCCTCCTCTTGAATTCCTTGTGACAATTGTAAACACACCTCCCAATGGATCTCCCTTCCTTAACAATTCATCGTGACAATTGTAAACTCACCACCGAGTGGACTTTCATCTTCTTTACCATTCCTTGTGACCAATGTAAACATTGTCCTGTGTAGGTTCCTGGCATTGTCCTGCGTCGACTCCATTCGAACGTGACCAGTTTGTTTTGGTCTTGGAGGACATGAGAGGGGTCCGTTACCTCGAGGAACTCGGAGCCGGCCACTCGGAGCCGGTGTGCCTGGTGTTGTGTAACAAGATGGCCCGATGGTTGAAACCTTGTGTGCCACCGAGCTGTGTTTGTGTTTCTGAAACTTGCACTTGACAAACACACAAACACAGCCAAGATGTTCCCGATTACGTGGAAGTCGGTTTTGCGCGCGAGTCTCATTTCGGCGGTTTCCTTTCCGTTACGAATGGTTGCCCCATGTTACCTGCCCCGGGCAATACCACCATCGAACAACAACCTCTTTTGAGAGGTCATCGTGCACATTTTGAAGGGCATTCAGATCAACAACAATCGTTTAATACCGGGGATGACGACAAAAAGGTTTTCTTCCACAATCTGCTGACAAAAGCGCAAGCTATCGCTCCGTGTGCGTTGCGATGTTGGGTGTGGACCTCTTTGATTCAAATAAATATATCAAACCCTGAGGGTGCAAACATTCATGCAAGCATGTCGAGATATTTCAGTTTTACATCAACCTCGCACCGTTTCCTCGTTGCCAGGGCCTTTCGGGCATTGGCACGGTGGGACGCTCCTGCGTCGACTGTCCACGGCGGGATTGATTTGCTCATGAACAGCTCCACCTGAGAGAATGTGAAGAGTTTCGTCTGTGAATTCCGTCTCAGCGATATCCCTGCCCCTCCTTACCCCGCCATCAATCGGCGTGCTGCGGGCCACTGCAGCGTGCCCGCACAGTCCGCCGCTCGCATTGTCTCTGTGTGGAGAGGTCATTGTGTCCCTCCGCTCGATGTGCATTGGCTCGGTTTAGACACCACCCGTTGTCGAACGTCAATACCATTTTGATGGATATCAAATGTAAACAGCCCCCTGGGTGAACCTCGACAACAATATCTGTCTTGACTGCAATTGCACTGCGTTTAATAATCTCTTCGACTTCTGCTCCCCACAAAGGTCAACGAGCTATAAAGTTGTTGGTATTTTGGACCGTGATTAAATGTGCCTTTTGGCACGTTTCCTCAACCGGTGTCGTGTAACGCTGTCACAATCCCTGCGAGACATTGTAACTTTACTGTGGCTGTTGTCCTCACTTCAATAGCCTGGTGGTCTCATTCCAAGGATTTAGAGATGTACCTGGTGGTGGTTTCTCTCCCTGTTAATGTTGCACTGTTTTTGAGGTTGGTGTAACCCCTGATTTGGTGAAAAAAAAATCTGGTGAAAGCTGAATGAGATGTTGGAAAGAAAGCCAAATGAGGTATTTAGCACTATGAGAACAGAAAGATGAATGAGATGTTGGAGAGAAAGCTGAACAAATTGTGAAGCAGAATTGGAACGTGCAGCTGAATGAGTTGGGCAGAATTGGAACGTGCAGCTGAATGAGTTGGGCAGAATTGGAATGTGCAGCTGAATGAGTTGAGCAGAATTGGAACATGCAGCTCAATGAGTTGAGCTGAATTGGAACATGCAGATGAATGAGTTGGGCAGAATTGGAACATGCAGATGAATGAGTTAGCAGAATTGGAATATGCAGATGAATGAGTTAGCAGAATTGGAACATGCAGATGAATGAGTTAGCAGAATTGGAATATGCAGATGAATGAGTTGAGGTGAGTTTGAACATGCAGATGAATGAGTTGAGCCGAATTGGAACATGCAGCTGAATGAGTTGAGTAGAATTGGAATGTGCAGCTGAATGAGTTGAGTAGAATTGGAGCATGCAGCTGAATGAGTTGAGCAGAATTGGAATGTGCAGCTGAATGAGTTGAGTAGAATTGGAGCATGCAGCTGAATGAGTTGAGCAGAATTGGAATGTGCAGCTGAATGAGTTGAGCAGAATTGGAACATGCAGCTGAATGAGTTGAGCAGAATTGGAACATGCAGCTGAATGAGTTGAGCAGAATTGGAATGTGCAGCTGAATGAGTTGAGTAGAATTGGAGCATGCAGCTGAATGAGTTGAGCAGAATTGGAATGTGCAGCTGAATGAGTTGAGCAGAATTGGAACATGCAGCTGAATGAGTTGAGCAGAATTGGAACATGCAGCTGAATGAGTTGAGCAGAATTGGAATGTGCAGCTGAATGAGTTGAGTAGAATTGGAGCATGCAGCTGAATGAGTTGAGCAGAATTGGAATGTGCAGCTGAATGAGTTGAGCAGAATTGGAACATGCAGCTGAATGAGTTGAGCTGAATTGGAACATGCAGATGAATGAGTTGGGCAGAATTGGAATGTGCAGCTGAATGAGTTGAGCAGAATTGGAATGTGCAGCTGAATGAGATGAGCAGAATTGAAACGTGTTGCTGAATGAGGTGAGAAGAATTGGAATGTGCAGCTGAATGAGATGAGCAGAATTGGAATGTGCAGCTGAATGAGTTGGACAGAATTGGAATGTGCAGCTGAATGAGTTGGGCAGAATTGGAATGTGCAGCTGAATGAGTTTAGCAGAATTGGAACATGCAGCTGAATGAGTTGAGCTGAATTGGAACATGCAGATGAATGAGTTGGGCAGAATTGGAACATGCAGATGAATGAGTTAGCAGAATTGGAATATGCAGATGAATGAGTTGAGGTGAATTTGAACATGCAGATGAATGAGTTGAGCCGAATTGGAACATGCAGCTGAATGAGTTGAGTAGAATTGGAGCATGCAGCTGAATGAGTTGAGCAGAATTGGAATGTGCAGCTGAATGAGTTGAGCAGAATTGGAACATGCAGCTGAATGAGTTGAGTAGAATTGAAACGTGTTGCTGAATGAGGTGAGCAGAATTGGAAAGTGCAGCTGAATGAGTTGACAGAATTGAAACGTGCAGCTGAATGAGTTTGGCAGAATTGAAATGCGCAGCTGAATGAGTTGAGCAGAATTGGAACATGCAGCTGAATGAGTTGAGCAGAATTGGAACATGCAGCTGAATGAGTTGAGTAGAATTGGAGCATGCAGCTGAATGAGTTGAGCAGAATTGGAATGTGCAGCTGAATGAGTTGAGCAGAATTGGAACATGCAGCTGAATGAGTTGAGTAGAATTGAAACGTGTTGCTGAATGAGGTGAGCAGAATTGGAAAGTGCAGCTGAATGAGTTGACAGAATTGAAACGTGCAGCTGAATGAGTTGACAGAATTGAAATGCGCAGCTGAATGAGTTTGGCAGAATTGGAACATGCAGCTGAATGAGTTGAGCAGAATTGAAACGTGCAGCTGAATGAGTTTGGCAGAATTGGAACATGCAGCTGAATGAGTTGAGCAGAATTGGAACCTGCAGCTGCATGAGTTCTTGTATAGCTGAACGATTTTTTCTGCAGTATGAATACAGAAAGCTGAATGAGTTGTTAAGCAACACAACAGAAAACTACTGTAAATGAGTTGTTGAGCGTAAGGGCCTCCACACACAAGCCCACGCAATGCAACAAGATTATTGGCGACAGTTTTTGATAATCTTGTATTATGTGCGGCAGTTGACGATCCTCGTCAGCTCGGTTTTCAAGTGCGTCGGCAACACTTGTAAAAGTTTAACATGTTCAACTTTTAGGAGTTGTCGGTGACGATCGTGCATCGTCGTGTGCTGTGCGGCAGTCAAAATGAGGACGATGCTGAATGAGTTGTTCAACAGAGCGAGGACAGAAAGCCTGGTTTGAGCAGTGCAATGTGAAGGTGCCTAACAAACGTGTATTTTTCTTTTGGATTTGAAAAGTGTATGATCCTTGGGAGGAGAGGATCAATGAGCAGCTTGTCATGACTTGTGACCGTGCTCCTCAGGATGGAGACGGTCTGCGTGAAACCTTCAGCCCTGTGGCTTGTATCGAAAGCAAACTGCATTCCGACTCCCAACGGTTTCTCAGAGTGCTAAGCCCCATAGTGCTTGGCTGTGAAACGGATAAAATAATTAAAAAGTCGTTGCAACCATAAATGGGTCAGCCCTTAAAAGTTTAACCCAGCAGCATCCGTGTGCTGTTAAGGACCACAGAGAGATAGGTGCGGTGTTACTGACGTGTCGGCTTTGTTTAAAAGGGCCCGTGGGTTTTTGTGCAAATTAATTTCCCCAGAAACTCAGGTTGCCATTGGGTAGATCGAACCAACTCGATCTCCCAGAAATAATGTGTGAAACCTGGGAGATTTTGCTCTCTCACACTCTTCGTGACACGTTTCGCATGTACGAGTGAAAAATGACTCAGTTATTTCACTGATCGGGTTTGGTGATAACCTCCTCAGTGAAGGGCAGGTCGTACCCGGCCACAAATGGCATGAACGGTCGCTCTTCCTTCGTTACCTTGTCTCGGAATGGAGTTCCCTTACCGAGTCGTCGCGTTTCAAATGGTCAGGCCTGAGTTCCTTGCGACTTTCATTCTTCCCCACTGTCTGGTGTGTTGGCGTCTCGTACTGATTTTTCGAGTCACTCTTCCCTATGTGGCCAATTCAAAACTCCTTTCCAGCACGGCCACCAAAAATGCATCCTCGGGTCCCTTTTGGTCTCAGTGATGCCGTGCACCCCCGGGCCTGTGATGCGTTGGACTTGCATCTCTGCTTTTGTGGTCTTCCTTGCCGGTTGTTGTGCGCGGAGATCGCCTCCTTTGGTGTATTTGTTCTTTCTCGACATTTCTACACGTGTGTAAATATAATATAATGGCGTCTTTCACACCAAACAGGATCGGCCGTGAATGGGCCAATCGACGATCTCATCTCGATAGCGACGTCTCATCGAACGCAGGACCGAAACGCGACGAGTGTGCATCGGAGTGGTCGCTACTCGAGAATCGAGATTCTTGCGAAACCAGACTTTGCGAAGGAGCGCAGAAAACCGGGAGGTGGAGTGTTGTTTCATTAACGTGCGACTTCATGCGTCTCAGCGTATCGATTGCTTGCAAGAAGCTTTCTGAAAGAAGCGACGTGATGTTTTTTTTTTTTTTGCGTCAGAGTCTGTCCGTATTCTGGACGCAGAGCTAACCTTCAGTCTCCCCAAGGCAGTAGCCGAGCATTGAACAAAGCCAACACTGGCTCACTATGCGGGCATGTTGCTATATTAAAAAAAGCTTCACCACGTATGATACGGTTGGTTGACCTTCGTATTACCACAAGGATGATTGCGGTTGCAATCATCAAATATATATACATATTTTTTTTTCTTTTTTTTTTTAGGGGATATTGTATTGTTGACTGACAAACAAATGTGGAAGAGCTTCGTGTAGGTGGGAGAGGTGGATGACAAAGACCATTGAATATGGTTTAAGATATGAATTACTTTGATTGTTGCCGGTGCCGGTTCGACGATGAACTTGTCAAATTGCAAGATCATCCTTATTGAGCCGTTGTTGGGCCTCGGTCCCACGCCGCATGCCCTGTGTTTTTATAGCGAGGTTCGTGCCCTATTATGGTCGCCGACAGGTCGCCTGTGCGGCTTATTTTCGTGCCACGACACATGCCTGCTCGTTTTCTTTCATGGGGAGCACTCTTTACCTAGCTAGCGATCTGGTCCGCACCGCCGCACGCTGTGAAAAGTTGGTCCTGACTGGGGGCAGGACTAAAAGTACGTCTCGCGTACTCGAGGCCTGCTTCACTTTCTGACCTTTCACCTTGTTAGTTCATACAAAGCGCATGTGAGGACATGCGTTTTCATAATACAAATATTATTTGACTTCCATCTTTTAATCAACGAGTTCCGACACTCCCTTTCCAAATCCTCGATGATATCTTTTGGATCTTTATTTTTCACTTTCTCTCTGTTCTTGAAATTTTCTTTTTTTCCTTACGAAATCTAAAGATTTCGTAAGTATATTGATGACTTCCGTCATCTGTTTGTGTGTTTATTTTTGTGTGTGTTTGTTTGTTTGTAGGCACGATAACTCGAGAACGGAAGAAGCTACCAATGTCAAATTTCATCACGTGATTCAGGAGGGTGATGGCTAGTGCTGATTAGATTTTGGTCAAAATCGGTCAAAGGTCAAGGTCACAGTGAGGTCAAATATCCAAAACATTCGATTTTTGATGGTTTGGTGCAGAATCATCGTAGAAACTTCTGGTTTGCATCGCTACCTTCTCAAGAGACAGCTTTTATTAGACAAGGTCAGAGGTCAAGTTGACGATTTCATAAGTACCAGTCTATGACTGCTTGTTTTTAATTTTAATTTTTTAATTTTTTTCGTTTTAACCCTCACTCTTCAATTGTTCATCAAATCACAAACTGGTCCAACTCGTGGAACATGTCTTTCAATCCGGACAAATCTCACACTCTCACTATGTCTCTCCAAAAGGACCGTTTTGAAACCCCCCCCCTCCACTTTCTCAACAATCCTGTGGAAGAAGTCCTTTCTTTCAAGCTTCTGGGTCTCACTATCTACCATGATCTTTCCTGGGAAAGCCGCATTTCAAAGCTCGCCTCCAAAGCCAGTCGCTGACTGGGAATCCTCCGTCGTGCAAAGTCCTTTCTCAGCTCACCTGAGCTCCTGACCACTTACAGAGCTTTCATCCGCAGCCTGATGGAGTACTGCTCTCCCCTCTGGGCTGGTGCTCCTGCCTCCCACCTTTCTCAGCTTCACACTTTGGAAACCAAGGCATTTCGGATCATTGGCATCTCCCACAATGAGGCTGAGTCTTTGAGCCTCTCACTCTCTCACCGCAGGCTGATCGGTGGTCTTTCTGTCTTCTACAGTCTTCTCTCCAGCCTCACACCCCCTGCTCTCTCTGCGATTTGTCCCCACCACATTTCCGCATGGCGCACAAGGTCCGCCAACAACCCCCTTCTGGTAAAACTACCAAAATCACCAATCACTGCTCACCTTCACTCTTTCATTCCTCTTTTTTCCCGCCTTTAGAATAAACTCCCTCACTCTATTAAATCCCATTCTTCCCTCCAAGCCTTCAAAACAGCTGTTCACCACCACCTCTTGTCATCCCCATCCAAATCCTCGATCTTTTCTACCCCCGATAATCCACCCAAGCCCACCTCCTTCAAATTCCCTGTTTTCCTTCCTGAAAGTCCCTGTGATGTCAATCTTGTATTCCCCATGTTCCCCACCCCATCCCTCTCCCTTCCACAGATCTAATGTCTCTGTTCCCCACTGTTTTGTCCTTCCCACTCCCGCCCCTCTTGTCTCATGCCCCTCTTGCTGTGTGTTGTGTGTTAGCTCTCACACGAGCCTCGACAAGGTATACAAGAAAAAAAAAGCCAAAAATGATTGACAATTTGCCATTTCTGCACTTCAACAAGTAATGGAACTTTCAAGTCAACCTGCCGTTTGGTATCAAAGTTAGTGTGTTTCGTGTTGTAGTATGATTGTTCGGCGACATGCATTTGTTAGAAAGTGTGAAATCTTTCAGGTTTTTATTTTTATAGGAGCCTGTCGGAGCTGGTTTTTGTTCTTTGTTTTTTGTTTTCTTTTGAGACGGTCTGATTTGGCCATGTTATTGTGGTACATCTGACGTATTAACACAAGATTTGAACTGGGCCCTCCACCTCCTTGGAGCAAGTGCTGAGATCACGATCGGTGAAACCAGAGCGAAAAGTTTGGTGAATTTCTGCACAACCGTTTCGGAGGAGACAACATGACAGACGGATGGACGGATAGACAGACGGAGCCCAATGCAAAATCCCTTTTTTTTTTTTTTTTTTCAAAATGCGTGGGGATAATAAAAGGCATAATGAACACTTTTTGCTGCATCAAATACGTGGAACTTGCCCCCTTGCTTGGCTCAGCATCTGCTGCATTTGATGCTCTTTTTCAATTAGAGCTAAATGGTTGCAAAAGAACCTCGGTCTTTCTACCCACACGCCTGGCAACTTGCTGCACACGCAGACCAATAATAGGTGTGCTCGTTCCTTGTTTGGGCACCACGGATGAACGGAACGCCACGAGCCCCGGGTCGTGCCTGTGTTGTGCCTGTGTTTTGCTTACCGCCTGGGTGTTTGTTTGATCGTGCCATTGGCGAGGAGAGGGCTCGGTTCACGGATTATGCTAAAACCTCTGAGGTTCCGTGATTTGCAGAAATCCTTTTAACTCAGTTTTTTTTAGTTTTTTTGTCGTCCCACGCAGTCTGCAGGGGTGAACCAAAACTTGCAGGCATTGTCGATCCGACGACGAGAGCCTTACAGCTTACATCTTTCTCCCTCCCAAGGACGATGAGCAAATGTTGCTTTGTGCCAGAGATGCCCTCGGCTTGGGTTTAGCAAAACATTGCCACATTTGTCGTCGGCTTTCTGTAAGGCTGCCAAGCTATCAGATTACAATTTCGTCGGCAACCATTGCCTTGGTATACCGGCTAGCTTCCTTATCTGATGCAATATGGCAAAACAAACAAACAGTGAGATTGTGAGCCGCACATGCTCGCCCTGTGACTGTGCCTTTGCTCAGGGGATGTGGACGCCGTGCACTGGTGTCAACTGTAGTGCACAGAAATAACTGCTCGTACTGCTAAGCTTGGGAGCAGGACTTGCTGAAAGATATTTATACTCTGTTTACGGCATGCCACCATTGCCCCAACGAGCATATGACTGCACGTTGTTGCATTGGCTTTCCTTCCCACGAGATTGCTCCGTGAGGGAAACGCGTCACTCCTTGCATGGAGGCCTTTCTTGAGCTGAATCTAAAATAAAATGCCTGGCTTGTGGCCAACGTCGGTGTGTGTTCACATGCAGCCGTCTCTCCAATACCTTGCTGTCTGTACTCTGCTTCATAGACCGGACTTCAGGAGCTTGGAGGCAGCAAGCTTGAAGGCAATCAGCATGCGTGGTGTTCATGTCGAAGCCAGCAAGCATCACGTGACTCACGAAGTGCAAATTATCCGTCACGCAATTGTTGTGAGATGGCATTTTGAACACGACACTTGGCTCACGATGTTCACTGGAGCATGTGTGTGTAACACGGGCACACATCTTATAGGCTTTCCCTTTGCAGTGTGGGGAGTCATCACGTGATGCCGCGGGATGGATGCAAGCCGTATCATATTGTACGAGCTGCGTGCTTTGACGGAGCTACGAATTCTGCCTGGTCACATGCACGCAGACTTTGCCCACCACTTGTTTTCCCTCCAAAACAAACATGGTCTGGCATCATGCCTCTGACCAAGACACCCTTTCCTAACATGCTCTGAACGTGATACATTCACAGGAGAATGTTTCGGTACAAAATGTGGTTTTCAGGCCTGATCTGGCACATCCTCTTGGTGGTTTGGTGGTGTCCAATGGAACATCAATTGAACCACGGCCTATTGTGTGCCAGTGTCTTCTCCCAAGTCAGAATTCTGGCTTGGGTCGAATATACGATTCAATATTGGCAAAATAAGATGCCCTCTATTTATTTATTTCACTTTTTGTGTTTTTTTTTTTCCTTTTAAAGGAGGCAATCAAGTATTTTAACACTTTTTGACTGAGCTTCCCTTTTCCGAAATGCATTTGCTCTTCTGATGTCAGCTGGACACCTTTCCGCACCTTTCATCCCGTCCGTTTGATGGCTTGATCTTCATGAAGCGGCACATTGTTTTGAGCCGGAGCACCGGATGCTTTCGACACTTTTGGGCAAAACGCTCTCTTGGACCATGTGTAAGGGGGAGAATAGTGTGGTTGGGTTTTGCTGCTGTACTGCTCCATCTGGAAGGGATTTTATCGTGTGTAACCGAGGTCTCACCGGACTACGGCAGGCCAACTCTCTCCACTGCAAATGCGCCTCTATTGACCCAAAACGGCAATCCCAGTCTAACGTCACAGTGTTGTTGTACGCAAAACACCTGATGATGTTTGACATTCCAGAGAGTTTTGTGCATCTTGGAACGAGCAGTGCATCGGTGTTTTCCCATTGTTCTGATTGTAGTGGAGTGGACACTCCTGTGTGTAGTCCTTGTGAGTTAGAGAGCGGCCCGTCTTGTGCAACTATATACAGGAGATTTTGGCACAAGGATCGGTGCAACTATATACAGGATTCCGGAAATGTGCCTGTTTTTGAAGTGTCCTGTGTTTAATTGTACTGCATGCGGTCATTGCTTGAAAGGACACTCCAGCTGAAACTCGAGCATCATCACTGGGCAGGGTGGATGAGTTGGCGCTAATGAGGTTATTAACTCGGTTGATGAACAGAAATTTCAAGGAAAACGATGGGTCCTCGCAGGAGGCTTTCTGATAACAACAGGAGTATAATTTCCAATATTGCTTGATGTCTTCTCTAATGGTTTCCTCCACCAACTTTCTTATGATTATGAGCTTATCAGGAATTGGAATGCCAGATAAGCGATAAGGTATTGTCAGCGTGCCCCATCTATCCGTCTCTCTGTCTGTCTCCCTATTTCGACTTCTCCGGCCAAACTCCTGGGCTGATCCGGCTGAAAGTTGGCAGCAACGTGTTCCACTCCTGACTGGTAACAGGGATTTCAAAGCTCACTCCAGTCACGTGACTGTAAGCACTGTCAGTCAAAATGGTGGACTTAGTAAATTCCTTCAAAAATCTTCTCCAGACCCATTGTTTAATTGTACCGCATGCGGTACTTGTACTGTACTTGTGCTTGTACTGCAAGCAAAATCCACAATTTTGAGGAAAATCACTTAAATTCTTTCAAAAGTCTTCTTCTCGAGACCCACCAGTCAGAATGCTTCTAAATTTGGGTTACAAAGTTAGATTAGGGTCCAAATAAGCTTCAGGTCCAGTGGTCTTATTGTTATTATCCCCACGCTTTTTGAAAAAAAAAAACCGGAGATATAATCGGCTCCATCTGTCTGTCTGTCCGTCTGTCACGCTATCTCTTCCTAAGGGCCCTGTCACACCTTGATGTTTTAGCCAGTAATGGCAACGTATAAAAATGCACGTAAAACGTTGGCGTACGCTGAAGTTTTGAGGTTTTTTTTTTAAAGTTTTGGTCGTATTCATAACGTATTAGTAACGGGCACAGAACGTTTCGTTGTGTTAAAGATAACTTATACCAACGAATGCTTAGCCTGTTGTCGGCGTTCACAACCTATGCCCAACGATAGTTTAACTTAGTCATAGCGCGCTGCCCGTATCGCTGATGATCTCGTGGCATAGCCTGTTAAAAACCTGCTCCACGCCAATTTAAATCATAACCGCCTGAAAATAGGAAGTGTCAACATCGCAGTCACACCTTGACGATTTAGCCAGCGTATGCCGACCTACGAAAAATGTGTCTAAAACGCTGGGACACGTCGAATACGGTATGGGTAAGTTGTGTATACGTTAGGAGCATGATTAAAAACAATGAAGTACGTTGGCATATTTCGTGGTACGTCTAGTGAAATTTCAAGCATGCTGAAAATTTTACGACGTACTCGACGTATGGCTCACAAGTTCCGCATATGCTGGCATAAGTTCTCGGCACGCTCCGCAATCGTTTACACACGTCGGCCACACGTTACTTGTAAGTTACTCATAAGTCGAAACACGTCGAAGTAATGTTTAGCATACCCGAAATGTAATTTTTAACCTACGAGTAACGTGCTTTGAACCTATGAGTAGCGTGCTTTGAACCTATGTGTAACGCATCTCAAACGCACATTGGTGTATGCAGACGAATTTGATTGACGTCTTCCGGACGACCACAGAACTTACTGAACGTGTTTCTAACTTACATCTACCGTATACTGGCGTATTGGCAGAGTTTAGGGGAATTGGTATATACAAATGGGCTTCACAAGAGGAACCCGTCAGTGTTTCAGACTCCATGTTGAGTAGATGTCAATGTCAGTAGCAGTAGTAGTAGTTCGAGATAATTTAGTGATGTCGATGTTATTAGTAGTCGTTCGAGAGAATTTAGTGATGTCGATGTTATTATTAGTAGTAGTAGTAGTTCGAGAGAAGTTAGTGATGTTGATGTTAGTAGTAGTAGTAGTTTGAGAGAATTTAGTGATGTCGATGTTAGTAGTAGTAGTAGTAGTTCGAGAGAATTTAGTGATGTTGATGTTAGTAGTAGTTTTTTTTTTTTTTTTTTTTTTTTTTTTTTTTTGTATACCTTGGTCGAGGCTCGTATGAGAGCTAACACACAACTCACAGCAAGGAGGCATGAGACAAGAGGGGCGGGAGTGGAAGGGACAAAACATTGGGGAACAGACACAGGTGAAATGTGGAAGGGAGAGGGATGGGGATGGGACGGGGAACATGGCGAGGAGAAGATGGACATTACAGGGACTTTCAGGAAGGAAAGCAGGAGAATTGAAGGAAGTGGGCTTGGGTGGATTAACGGGGTAGAAAAGATCGAGGATTTGGATGGGGGATGATAAGAGGTGGTGGTGAACAGCTGTTTTGAAAGCCTGGAGGGAAGAATGGGAAAGAATAGAGTGAGGAAGTTTATTCCAAAGGCGGGAAAAAAGAGGAATGAAAGAGTGAAGATGAGCAGTGATTCGTGATTTTGGTAGTTTTACCAGAAGGGGGTTGTTGGCAGACCTTGAGCGCCCTGTGGAAATGTGGTTGGGACAAATCGCAGAGAGAGCAGGGGGGGCAAGGCTGGAGAGGAGTCGGTAGAAGACAGAAAGACCACCGACCAACCTGCGGTGATTGAGTGAGAGGCCCAAAGACTCAGCTTCATTGCGGGAGATGCCAATGGTCTTAAAAGCCCTGGTTTCGACAGCGTGAAGTCGAGAAAGGTGGGAGGCAGGAGCACCAGCCCAGAGGGGAGAGCAGTACTCCATCAGGCTACGGACAAAAGCTTTGTAAGTGGTCAGGAGCTCAAGAGGGCCGAGGAAGGACTTTGCACGACGGAGGATTCCCAGTCGGCTACTGGCTTTTGAGGCAAGGTTGGAAATGTGACTTTCCCAGGAAAGGTCATGGCAGATAGTGAGACCCAGAAGCTTGAAAGAAAAGACTTCTTCCAGAGGATTGTTGAGAAAGTGGATGGGGGGGTTTTGTAAACGGTCCTTTCGAAGAGACATAGTGAGAGTGTGAGATTTGTCTGGATTGAAAGACATGTTCCACGTGTTGGACCAGTTTGTGATTTTATCCAGATCTGCAGTGAGCGAAGAAGCTGCTGCTTGCCGGTCTGAGGGATGACAGATGGTACGGCAGAGGGTGGAATCATCGGCAAAGAGAAATAGAGGATTTTCCAGAGTCCGAGAGATCATTGATGAAAACCAGAAAGAGAACAGGGCCCAGAACGCCACCTTGAGGAACTCCAGCCTGCACAGGAAGAGGGGATGAAAGAACTCCATTTAGGGCCACAGTAGTAGTTCGAGAGAATTTAGTGATGTCGATGTTAGTAGTAGTAGTAGTTCGAGAGAATTTAGTGATGTCGATGTTAGTAGTAGTAGTAGTAGTTCGAGAGAATTTAGTGATGTTGATGTTAGTAGTAGTAGTAGTTTGAGAGAATTTAGTGATGTCGATGTTAGTAGTAGTAGTAGTTCGAGAGAATTTAGTGATGTCGATGTTATTAGTTGTAGTGGTAGTAGTTCGAGAGAATTTAGTGATGTTGATGTTAGTAGTAGTAGTTCGAGAGAATTTAGTGATGTCGATGTTGGTAGTAGTAGTAGTAGTAGTAGTAGTAGTTCGAGAGAATTAAGTGATGTCGATGTTAGTAGTAGTAGTAGTAGTAGTAGTAGGAGTTCGAGAGTATTTCGTGATGTCGATGTTGGTAGTGGTAGTAGTAGTAGTAGTAGTAGTAGTAGTAGTAGTACTTTCAAGTAACATGTTGCAAAGTGTTAAGAACGTTCATGTAGTGTGCTTACAAAACGTTACTCATAGGTTAGAAATAAGTTTCGGGTGCACTAAACATTACCTCGACGTGTTTCGACTTATGAGTAACTTACAAGTAACGTGTTTCGACGTGTGTCAACGATCGCATAACGTGCCTACAACTTATGGCCAGCGTAGCGGAACGTGTGAGTCATACGCTGGGATACGTCGTAAAATTTCAAGCATGAAAAAATTTGAGGACAACCCAAAAGTACAACGTTTAAAGCCAGCGTACTACGACGTATGGCAGTGTTTTTCAGCATGCTCTTAACGTATACAAAACGTACCCATAACGTATTCGACGTGTACCAGCGTTTTAGACAAATTTTTCATCAATCGGCATACGCTGGCGTAATCGTCAAGGTGTGACAGGGCCTTTAACAGTTGGGCAGAAATTCAGCAAACTTGGTCGTTATAATCACCACATTGCAAGAAGGTGCAAGAACAGTCTAATTTGGCCTCACCCCTTGGGGCAGTGTCAAAAGGTCAAATACCGATGATGCAATTACGGGCACGTTTTAAAATGAAACTTTGTAAGTGCGAACAACATTGAGACACGCATGAAATATGTAACTTTTTTATGTGAGATTTGACCCCGGGTTCATGCTACAAGGGGTGTGGACCTCGGGTTACAAGGCTCTCTGCCTGTCATCCCTCCGAGGTCGGCAAAATGAGTGCCAGCATGCTGGTATCCTGTGTCGGAGTGGCGACCCGTTCAGGATTGTACCCAATATCCAAGGAGACTGCTTAGGCAGCACCAACGCTCTGCACAGAGCATGGTCCCAACGGATGGATGGATTCCTGGTGTAACTTTTTGCCATATTTCAACTTTGCTTGAGGTGGGAAGCATCGGGACTTGCGATGGCACATCATTGTCTTTACTCTAGTTTTAATAATAATTTAATTATTTTCAATCTGCTGTTTGCGTGGCCTTTATTGCTCTTGCATCAAATCCATTTTGAATGGTTTCTAAATTAGTCGAGCACCCTTTTTAACAGTCGGTAAACGATCCAACCGTTTACCAATCATTTTGCCAGATAATACATCCTTGCATGGAATGCGTATTCCAGGTTTGAATGTTGTTGTTTTTCTTGACGTGGATCGGGCCCACGTAGTATTGATGCTGGGACACACTCACTTGTATTCATCTGGTAGGGTCGCTGCAGCATTTCCCGCATGTCCTGGGCATTTCCCGCAGCTCGTATACTCAGTATTTGTTGTTATGTTCAAGCAAAACCCACAACTTAGCTCTTCATGCCAATAGTTACACACTTGCACACATGCTATTGGAGGATAAGCGTGAAGATGCTGGAGTCACAGATGTGACCCGATGCTGCAACGACAGATTACTAACGCTCACAACCACAGTCAGACCTGGCCTGTTGTTGTGAAACAAAGCATCACCGACCAAACGGAGATGTCGATTTAAAAAACCCAAAAGTATTTCATGCCGGTTTGCTACTCCTCTAAGTCGTGGCATCGAGAGCTGAGAGTAAATAAGGGGAGGTTGAACATTAGACCGTCATCAGATTTCAACTCGAGCATTTGGCTCAACACAATCCAGCTTCACGCCACAAATGATTAACTGGATTGTGATGTGCAGAGCAAACAGTCAGTGGAAGGTGGTTTCGAGCAGTGTGGGACGGTTGTGGAGGGAGGGGAGGATCTTGTTGTCTGAGTCCATGTGGAGGTTGCGTAAACAAGAGGCGGCAGAAGGGGTTAAATTAAGAAAAAGGGTCAACTCGAGGAAGGTGACTGTGGGGAGGGGGAAGGAAGGAGGATAAGTGAGAAAAGGGAAGTGAAGAGAGTTGTGCTGGAGAGTAAAAGGAGGTTTTGGGGGAAATGGGAGTTCGAGAAGAGGGATAATGAGAGCATACATATATCTATATTATCAAAGGAGCAGTCTGTCTCCGTCTGTCTGTTTGTCTGTCGTGTTATAACCTGAGAACGGATTAACGGATTTCAATAAATCCAATGACGGTGGATTCAGGGAACTCCCGGGAAGGTTTGTGACGAAAAAAAATGTATATTTTAAAAAAAAAAAAATTGTTATGGTTACACTGGCACACCTGGCGAAACTGCAAGCGCTAACTTGCGACGCTGGTTCTCCCAGGAATCCTTTTTCTTCTTGCCCCATTGATTTGCCATAACAGCAAAGACTGGTATTTCGATCAGTGAAGCGATGGGTCAGTATGATGGTACGATGACGGGGGAGTCATCCTTGTTCATGGACACTATTCCCATACCTTTTTGTCTGATTGTATTAAGGACATAAAGAATTGTACAATGGGAATTTTTTGTTTTTTCTTTTTTTATGCCACAGCTATCTCGTGTGTGTATGTGTATATGTATTTTTGTCACAAATTGTGGAAAATGCTTGGAAATCCTTTGATGTGCAAATTTTGTTTTTGCGTTCTTCTCCTCTTCACACTGGAATTGGGCTTTTTGAGTGCTCATGCTGTTTTGTGTATCATGAAACTGAATGCTGTGACGGCACACTCGGATTGAGTGCACGCTGCTCCGCGCTTGTTCACATGGCAGTTGGAGATCAGACGATGGCTATGCATCCGTAGCCTTTGTTCAGACATCGAGTGTCCTTGCGATGTACCGAGGGCCTGTGTTTGAGCCTATTTGATGTATCAGGCTTGTGGTAATGAGAAAGCTTCTTGGGGTTGGTGGGGGACGCACACCGTCTGTGGGATAGAAAGCTGATATAGCTTGTACATTTAGCTGGGTTAGTTTCAGTTGTACGGAGAAAGCCATTAAGGGCCGAAGTCCTCATTATCACATCACCTTGACAACGCTCAGGACCAGATGGATCTTAGATGGTTTATTAACTTAAGTATGGATGTAGGCTTACAGATGCCCTAACTTTCTTGACTATCGCAAAATGGCTTACAGCTTGTTCCCCGTCGTGTACAACCTTTTTGATTGCTGGTTGCATCATTGGTTAGGGGTGCGGCTATGCCGCTGATGCAGTGCCCCTATTACCAGTAGACTGGTACTCATTTCGCCGACCTCGGAAGGATGGCAGGCTGAGTCAACCCCCTGGTGTTAATTCAGCGGAAAACGGGGTTTGAACTCATGACCCCAGGATCCCAAGCCACCACCCTAACCGCTAAGCCAATGCCAGGCTTTTCAATTTGTTAAAATGGATTGATTTGCTTATTTATTTATTTATTTTCTACAAAGTCGATGCTCATGGAGGATCGAAGGCTTTGAGGAGGTATGAATCGATGCGATCGGTTTTGGGACCGTTAGGAGTGTAGATAGGAGTGACGTTGGTGTTTTTACTCCACGCATGTGAAGCGAAAAGCGGGGTGAAGCAATCGGTTAATTTTGTCTCTCTGTCCTAATGTCTTCAAATGTCAGTTTATGATCGAAGAACAACTTCACTTCATTTGAATGTTATATTTTGACCACAAATCGGAAAACGCACCTGAAGTTTTGCAGTACGTAATTTGGCTCTGAATTCGTCCAGATCATGCATGCACAGAGAAGAGTGAGAAAATATTTTACTCTGTCTGCCTGCCTGGCAGTCAGACAAAATTAAGCATCATTCCAAACAGGAAACACACTGCTTTTAAGGATGTCATAAAGGACACAAACAACAGGCACCAATAACTAATGTGACCTGTTAAGTAAGGTTCAAAAAGAGCGAGAATTGCTTTGCAATACATGACCCCCACCGGTCCCAATGAATGATCGGGGGATAAAAAAATTGTTTCCGTTTAACGCACGCTCTCGCAGATACCGGAACAAAAATGAAGAACAAACTCTAACCCACCGTGTTTCGTTCATTCCGAGGCTTTGCCTATTTTAGTATAAAAAAAACAACAACCCGATGTACGGCTTATGTGCATATTTAATACATCGTGGTTATATACCTGGGATCATTGCAATTGCACTAGACCATGGACTAACACCCAGGCCTAAGGCCTGAGGCCTGCCAATCTGTGCTTCTTCATGAAATGGCGGCACATGATTATATTGGGGTGGAGTCTTGGCAACTATTCAGCCAATGGGTGTAAAGCAATGGGTGGAATTATGGCAGCTGAACAATGACCCGTGTATACGTGATATCTTGTAAGTTTAAAAAAGGCATAACTGTGGAAAATTGACAAAACACCCTGAAACTCGAACTTGTTTTGTAACTTACTGTAGTAAAGCCATGCATAAAGTTTCAGGTGAATATGTTAAAGGGTATGGGAAAAAAAAAAGTCTGAAAAAAAAACCACAGGTGTGACGGACGGAGAGCAATCCGAGCGTCCTTCCGGTGAAACTGGTATGGGACTAATAAGGTGGTTACATTGATTGCTTCAGCAGCAGTAAGCTTCCGGAAATGTTCTACAGCCTTTAAAATCTTTATGTTATTTGAATTATATATTTGAACACAGTCGAACAGAAATCGCCTTTTCAGCACTTTGAAAAAAAATCTTCCGTTCAGCAATACTTGGACAAAATATTACGGCATTTTACATCATCACGACCAATCAAATTTACCGCTTGTAGACCCCACCAACGTCCTTGTTTTTCGGTCGGGGATCATTTAATATTTCCTTTCACGTAGCTACAAACGCTTAGGCACTATGGAGAGATTATAAAATGTCCTGTCATGGTCGCCTGTCCAACTCTCAATCCCGTGTGATTTGCCGAAACCCCGTGGAATTACAACTGTCAAGTGACTGTGACCATGAGACCCGAAACCAAGAGATCGCAAAATCACTTCACTCATTGAAAAATGTACTACAAGGTGGTCACAAAGTGAGATGGCCCTACAAGGTGGTCAGAGAGTCCCGTTACTCCCTCCCCCTCAAGTTTGATGATATATATATATATATATATATATATATATATATATATATATATATATATATATATATATATATATATTGTTGCGGATTCGCGCCCACCGGCGTGCGGACGGCCACGTAACTCGAATCGCGGCACGTCGCCCACCGGACGGACAATCCAGTCGTGACCCTCTCGGACTAACGCCGGGAACCAGTCACGGGTGGACCTTTCGGTCTCACCGCGATCGAGCCAATCAGCCCCCGCGTGGGATAGGGTTGCTCGCCAAATTCGACCTACCTAAGTACCCACGCGGAGGGTAGACCGGGCGATCGCACCTCGCCGCAGGTCGACTTCGGACACGGGCCGCTTAAGCGACCCGTTCCGTACTATCGGGATAACCGAGCGGTGTTATTCGTTGACCTCGACGGTTCGATTAATTATCGGGCGTCTTAGCCCACGACCAACCCTTTACGTGAAGCAAGATGGGGATTCAAAGAAAGAAATGACGAAGCGAAGCGGGAAACAGTTCAATAATAAAGCACATTTATTCGCGGCACACGGGAAGCACACAAATACAATTCCACCAAAAGCACACAGAAAAGACACAATGTAATTTACACAAAAAGCAAATGTAAAAGCGAAAACACAATGCAGAGCTAATACCGACTACCGAGCACACGGCAACACTTATACAATTCTACTTCACAGACGGCGCCGACAACACATACCCAAAACCAAGGAAAAGAAATACCCTCAAGGATGAGGCGGGCCTGAGGCCGAGACCGGGTCGGCCTACCCGTCTGGTGATGAGACGAGGAGCGGCGATGGCGCCTCAACTCCGCGGGCCTCGCAGACAGTGTCTGGTAGGGGGTGGGAAAGGGGCCCCCTTGGTCGCACTATCTCAGCGCGGGGGGAAACAGGAGGGGGTTGCTGATGCTCGGGGTATAGAGGATTTTTATTATCCCGCGACGAGCGTCTCCACCTCGGCCAGGTCGCGCTGTCGGCCTCCCTGGGGTGCAGCTCCCGACGCGAGCACCCCCTCGTCTGGTGTCGCTGCCTTTCCACAGCTCCGTCCCCTCCGTTCCGACTCCAACGCACACGACGACCAGCTCCTTCTTGCCAACTCCACCGCCCGCGAAGTCTTGACTCTCTGTTTCCGACTCTCCTACTCTCCTACTCTCCGCCTCTGGACTTCCCTACTCTCCGCCTCTGGACTCTCCTACTCTCCGCCTCTGGACTCTCTGGACTGATGAACACGGTCCTTTTATCAGCCCCGTAGCTTCGCCCTCTCATCTTTGACCCCCTCCCTTCGACCTTTCACCTCGCTCCCCATTGGCCCGAGAAAAAGTGGGCGTGAAGGCTTTTTGATCCATAAATTTGCATATATCGATCGCCCTGGGGGCGGGGCCAATTCGCCCCTCGCTCACCGATTGGACGGCAAAAAGTGGGCGTGTGTCGTTTTTGATCCGTTTTTGAAGCACAAAATCCGTGATTTTGTACACGCTGTTCGGCGCGCGCCCTGCACGAGTCCAACACCGGTACCCACAGCGGGGCAAGAACGGTGGCGATGCGACGGTTGCGAGGTGTGACGGGAAGGTCGTGGCGGTTGTGGTGAAGCGGCGTTGTGGTTGGTGGTTGATGTTGTGGTTGTGGTGGTAATCATGGCGGTTGGTCCAAAATAAAGATAGCAAAAGAAAAACGGCTATCCTGAAGAGTCGCAGCACGCATAAATGACATGTATTCCCACTAGACAACGGGTTTGGGCCTAACTACACATGTACTTACCGAGATACCTCACCTAAGGGACCTGAATGGTGGTTTGCGAATTTGGTAACCACAACAATATATATATATATATATATATATATATACACATGTTCATGATAATGTTAATATTTTGGTTTTTATGATGATAAAAGTTTCATGTATTCAGTTTACCTTTTGTACCTGTTGTGTGTTTATTATATTCATTTTTCAGGTTATGCGGAGTGGGTAACAGGACTTTGTAAACACCCTGTAGATTATTGGCTAAGAGACATTGTAAAAGTGTTACCTTAGAAGTGGAATTTGATGTTATTTCTCAAATGGATGCTCGTGAATGTATCTTCAATGTTTCTGGGTTCAGTTTACCCCAGATCTTTAAATATGGTGCCGATCAGGAAGATTTATTTGTATTGAAATGTCTAATTGTTTTGTATTTATTTGTACGTATGTGTACTTGAATATAACTGTCATTAATCAAAAAGGCTTTGGCACTGCAGAGCGATTTAAAATAAAATAAATTCCAAATAAAAATGCAACTTTTTCCCACCCCCCCCCCCCCTTTTTTTGCCTAAAACACTCCCGGGCACTCACTGATGAACCTCTGAAAGTTTGATGAAGATCCATTCAGTCATTTCTTAGAAAAATGGTGACAGACAGACACACAGACAAATGGCTCTCTTGTGGTATATTTTTCCTCTAGTTGTATTGTTATGGCCTGGGGTTCGCTATGAGGGGAAGCACTCGAGTTCCTTTTGAACACCCGGTCCTGAGGCTAGCAGCCATAAATAACTCCGTGGTCCGGCGGGTTGCTCTGCAACCACAAACACCGATTGGCACAGCCAATCCGGGCAGGGTTACACGACTTCGCGTGATACTTTACCTGTGGACGGCCAGCTAATTAGGGTCACGTGCCCTCAGTGCACACTCGGTTTACTGCCGAGCGTTACAGTGAGTGTGCTCTGGCTAACAAAGCAAATTATTGGGGTTCCACTTCCCGTCTAACCTTACTTGTGTACTGTCGGACCAATAAGGGAAAAGACAACCGAGACAGATTGGAAATTACAAACAATTACTTCTTACAAACACACAGACAAGCAATCATTGAAAAGCAAGTATCTAGAAGCAAGAAAGCAAAAAGGCACATTAGAGCAGATTTCACTCAAACATGTATTCTTCTTCAATCTTACTTGAACAAAATACTTGGCTCTCATTCACTCAGGGGCAAAGAATGAAACAAGAAGGACTTGAAAATAAAATAAAAGTAACGTATGGAGAGAAGAAAAGCAGGCTTTCCTTCTTTCCCTCACCTTACACAAATATACAGGAGAATGCGGAGGAAAATGGATGGTGAAGATGGGCATTAGCGATGTAACGCAAGGAGGACAGACATTCACATCCCTGAGGTGCCCAGACCCAGTCAGTGAGTCCTCTCTGGCATCCCAGATATGCGAGCTAGATGTTTGACTTGCCCCCTCTGCCACAACTTCTGGTGTCCTGACCCAGTAGGCGAGTTCTCTCCGGCATCCCAGATACACGAGCTGGTTGTGTGACTTGCCCTCCTCTGCTTCAGCTTCTAGTGCACAGACCCAGTCGGCGAGTTCTCTCCGGCGTTCCAAATATGTGAACTCGATACGTGGCTTGCCCTCCTCTGTCTCAGCTTTTTCCTCCTCGGGCCCCCATTGATGAGGTGCTGCTGTTCACCCTCCTTGTCCTTCGTGGCTGACAGGCTTGAGAGGGCAGGACGACACTCGTGGAAGGAGTGTTCTTTTCCCACAGAAGCTAGACACCAACTACTCGTGAAACCTTCTTTTGCTTTCTGCTCTCCTTCACTCAGGAGTTCTTCTTCGACCCGGCTCGTGCGAGCCTGTCCCATGTGCTTTAGCCTTTCTGCTTGAATAAACCTTTCTGCTCTCGGTGCTGTCTGCTCAGGAGCTCTTTTTGTCCCTGCTGGTGCGAGCTTGTCCCATTCGTTTCTGCCTTCTCTTCTCACCCTGATCATAAACCTCCTTAAAGGCACAAACGTTCTCTGATGGGCATATTACGTTGCGTTCCATTATGGCCTCTTCTTCACATCAGCTTTCTTTCCTCCTCCCCTGAGTGTCTCTCTCTGTCTCTCTCTGTCTCTCTCTCTCTCTCTCTCTCTCTCTCTCTCTCTCTCTCTCTCTCTCTCTCTCTCTCTCTCTCTCTCTCTCTCTCTCTCTCTCTCTCTCTCTCTCTCTCTCTCTCTCTCTCTCTCTCTCTCTCTCTCTCTCTCTCTCTCTCTCTCTCTCTCTCTCTCTCTCTCTCTCTCTCTCTCTCTCTCTCTCTCTCTCTCTCTCTCTCTCTCTCTCTCTCTCTCTCTCTCTCTCTCTCTCTCTCTCTCTCCCCCCCACCCCCAACCTCCCACCATTGGTCCGCAGCTGATGGGGGAGGGTTCACGGCGTCGCTTGTGGAAATTGCCACGCTATTCTGAAGGAATTTTCAATGAAGCCCTCGCCCCCTCCCTTACCCACCCAAGGCCGCAACGAGAGCCCCCAACCCCTCCTTCATGCGCAAGCATTCCTCGTACAGTTCCGCACTGTACCACGCCAGCGAAAAGTGCCGCACCTCACAGGCCACGAGCACCAAGCGTCACACGCCGTGCCATGCACATGCACATAAGAATGGAGTAAAAAAAACAGAGAGGGACACCGCTGGACCGAGGGATGACCGAACGGCCGCAGGGTTGAAGGTAAGATCGATGGGGTGAAGGGTGGATTGTTGAAAGGATGTTTGATGAAGGTGAGGTAATTAGTGTATTGAGAAAGGCAGAGAAGGGAAATGGACTAATGGTGTGAAGGAGGAATGATGGAAAGTAACAGAGGCGGAGGGGGGAGGCATAACACTGGAGAAATACAGCCGAGCCAACGCATGCCCCCCGAACAGCCCTTTTAACAAGGGACTCAGGACTATCTATCCAAAGACTCATGAAATAACTGATCCTCAGTTCATCTACGTGTCCATGTATGCTCTCCTCCTGGGATAATTTTTCAAAAACTATATATATATATATATATATTTTTTTTTTGCGGGCCATTGGTTGGGTGAGAAAACCACGGGGGGGGGGGGGAAGCTATCTCGGCTCCCACCAGACTCCCCGGAATTGTAGGCCGTCGCACACGGATTATTCTGTGACCCGGCGGCTCGCTTAACCGACCGTGGACGCCAACAACTCAACCACGTGACTTAGGCTCCTCCGTCTAGTTAATCCGGTTCCTTAAAAATAACCACGTGATTTAATTTCCGGGGAACATGCCCTCTGTATGCTTTGTCTGAACCGGATCACTCTTCCAGACCGGATTACTTTCCCGGATCGGATGCAGCCGAGCGACGCTGCCAAGGACGTACCAGCTAAAAGGAATGGATTGTTGGGAATAAAGTCCCGGCTTAGCTAGGATTCGGACCATGCTGGATCAATGGAAGAAAAGACAAAAACGAGCAGGGAACATTCCTAATAGCAATTTATTAACAATGGGCGAGGAAAGGTATGTGGTATGATCAAGATTTATTGGGGTGTGCAAGCAGAGATAGGGAAGAAGGGTGCAGTGCGACAATAATCAAGCAACTTATAAAAGCAGCACCAGAGCAGACCTAACCCGAAAATAATAATAATAATAATAATAATGATCTTCTGCAGGCTTACTTACATAGACAGACAGGCGCCAGGACACACACACACACACACACACACACACACACACACACACACACACACACACACACACACACACACACACACACACACACACACACACACACACACAACCCTATGAAGAGGAATGGAAGCAAGACAGGAGAGGAGTTGAGGCTACGGTCTCTCGGTACCTTTGTATAATTTTTATGTGGTACCTGAATGCGCCACCAATACGTTTGGGGGGGAATGCTCTGTGGCGCGGTTCCCCCCTGACAGCTGGTGTGTTGTCTCTTGCTTCGGGCATCTCGCGTCGAGACCGTGAGCGTGAAGGAGGGGCTTGAGTTGGGAGGGTGGAGTCAGTCATGTGGGTGGAGAAGAGAAGGAGGAGTCCAGCGATAACGACAGAAGGCGGAGTCGGGGTGATGACGACAGTAGGCGGAGGCAAGACAGGGCAGAGAGAGTAAGAAGGATCCGCTTGGACCTTTATATGCCCTGCGGCGCGGGGTGGGGGACCACACTGAAACTCGGTGACGTCACCCGAATCGGGCGTTCTGATTGGCTCCGACCCCCTGCGCGGCCCGGCCGCGATGGCCAGAAGCAGCAACATTCCACTTCCGGCAAGGTGACCCCACGCCGCAAAGATGTCTTGCTCCGACCTCACGACATGATATGAATCACCCACACCTAACTCCGCGTCATGACTTGCCTTGCAAGAACCCCCGGGCCATGCCCTGATGACCGGCCGAGGGCAGCGTCAGTCCCGCACGCCCGCTCGGGCACCCCGACCAGCGCTGGCCAACGCGCCCTCTCCGTGTGCGCCAACGTAGCCCGAGCTGTACAACATGCCTCCGCCCGATCGCAGCTTCGCTGGCCATAGAGGTGAGAAGGTAAGATGTTATGGCACACCCATGCACAGACAGTAAGATGTGTCCATTCGTGCCCGGCTCTGTACGATAAAAAGTGTCGGGAGCGGCGTACGGGTCTGCCTTTGAAAGCACGTTCCGTAAAACATCTTCCATTCTGATCCGCCAGTACGCACGTGCCCAGCGCTCGTGTTCGCCTGATTCTGCTGTCGTGTGCGTGGGGCGAAACCCAATCGATATAATAAGTCAAGAAATGGGTTGAAAGGAATGCGCCACTTGCGCCTTGCACATTCTCATTCCGCGCAACGTGGCGTTGCTTTTCTATTATCGGCCTCGGTACGCATTCCGTGCTGCGTGGGCGTCTTGCTGAGTGTGTTTCCTGTCCATTGAGTGGAAATTACCACTGCGTGTGCGTTTGGCAGGCTGTGTTTTCTACGGAGGGTGTGGTTGTAATGGCTGCTTGCCCTTTGCTGAGGACTCATCTTACAGCGAAGGGCGCACGTGGCTCAGATTTACCTCAGGAATAATCAGAAAAGAAGAGTAGGAATGACGTTAGAAATGAAATGAAGAAGGAATGATGTAAGCAAACCTAGCAATGAGATCCTCGCAACGCACGCCCCTGTTGTCCCGCGAGACAAAAGGGAAGGGACGATCTTTTTTTTTTTTTTTTTTTTTTTTTTTTTTTTTTTTTGTATACCTTGGTCGAGGCTCGTATGAGAGCTAACACACAACTCACAGCAAGGAGGCATGAGACAAGAGGGGTGGGAGTGGAAGGGACAAAACATTGGGGAACAGACACAGGTGAACTGTGGAAGGGAGAGGGATGGGGATGGGACGGGGAACATGGCGAGGGGAAGATGGACATTACAGGGACTTTCAGGAAGGAAAGCAGGAGAATTGAAGGAAGTGGGCTTGGGTGGATTATCGGGGGTAGAAAAGATCGAGGATTTGGATGGGGGAAGATAAGAGGTGGTGGTGAACAGCTGTTTTGAAAGCCTGAAGGGAAGAATGGGAAAGAATAGAGTGAGGAAGTTTATTCCAAAGGCGGGAAAAAGAGGAATGAAAGAGTGAAGATGAGCAGTGATTCGTGATTTTGGTAGTTTTACCAGAAGGGGGTTGTTGGCGGACCTTGAGCGCCCTGTGGAAATGTGGTTGGGACAAATCGCAGAGAGAGCAGGGGGGCAAGGCTGGAGAGGAGTCGGTAGAAGACAGAAAGACCACCGACCAACCTGCAGTGATTGAGTGAGAGGCCCAAAGACTCAGCTTCATTGCGGGAGATGCCAATGATCTTAAAAGCCCTGGTTTCGACAGCGTGAAGTCGAGAAAGGTGGGAGGCAGGAGCACCAGCCCAGAGGGGAGAGCAGTACTCCATCAGGCTACGGACAAAAGCTTTGTAAGTGGTCAGGAGCTCAAGAGGGCCGAGGAAGGACTTTGCACGACGGAGGATTCCCAGTCGGCGACTGGCTTTTGAGGCAAGGTTGGAAATGTGACTTTCCCAGGAAAGGTCATGGCAGATAGTGAGACCCAGAAGCTTGAAAGAAAAGACTTCTTCCAGAGGATTGTTGAGAAAGTGGATGGGGGGGTTTTGTAAACGGTCCTTTCGAAGAGACATAGTGAGAGTGTGAGATTTGTCTGGATTGAAAGACATGTTCCACGTGTTGGACCAGTTTGTGATTTTATCCAGATCTGCAGTGAGCGAAGAAGCTGCTGCTTGCCGGGCTGAGGGATGACAGATGGTACGGCAGAGGGTTGAGTCATCGGCAAAGAGAAATAGAGGATTTTCCAGAGAGTCCGAGAGATCATTGATGAAAACCAGAAAAAGAACAGGGCCCAGAACGCTACCTTGAGGAACTCCAGCCTGCACAGGAAGAGGGGATGAAAGAACTCCATTTAGGGCCACACGTTGACTGCGACAGGAGAGGAAGTCTGCGAGCCATGAGTGGAGATGAAATCTCCACGAATATTAATGGAATAACTGTCTTGGGACCACTTTATGTTGGATGCATGCGGTTCTTAGAACCACAACTATATATATATATATATATATATATATATATATATATATATATATATATATATATATATATATATATATATATATATATATATATATATATATATACATGCATACATACACAGTATATATGCAGGATAAAAACAGTGCCCTTCAGAAAGTATTGACACCCCTTGACGTTATCACACTTTGTTGTGTTACAGGCTGAATTTAAAATGGATTAAATTATAAAAAAAATTGTCACTAATCTACCTAAAATACCCCAAAATGTAAAAGTGGATTTTTTTGTTCTTCAAATTTTTACAAATTAATTAAAAATAAAAAGCTGAAGGGTCTTGAGTGAATAAGTATTGACAATGTGGTGGCCAAGAGTACATCCGTGGTTCGAAATTGTCTGCTCACGTTAAAGAGGACGGTGAAAAGATTATCTCGAGACGTACCTTGCAATATACAGTACATGGTGAGTCATAAGTCCCAGGACACGGTGCCCTGATCTGACCTCTGTGGGGGTATGTCAAAGCTAAGGTTGCAGAACATCGCATGGCATCTGTTGATGAACTGCAATAACGCATTCAGGAAGCATTTGGCATGGTATTTTTTTATTTTGTATTAGATGCACACATGGTATTTCCCAAGCATGTGCCTCAACCAATGAGGCACCACATGAAAACGTCAAAAGCAGTCAACACAGGAATGAAAAATGAAGACCCACCCACATCTTTCACATATGTGTGTGTATGTATATATATATATATATATATATATATATATATATATATATATATATATATATATATATATATATATATATATATATATATATATATATATATATATATATATATATATATATATATATATTGTTGCGAATTCGCGCCCGCCGGCGTGCGATCGGCCGCTCGACTCGAATGGCGGCCGCCTCGCCCACCGGAACGGACAATAAAGTCGTGACCCTCTCGGACCAACGCCGGAGCTTGTCTCGGGTGGGAGTTTAACCTCACCACGATCGTGCCAATTGCCCACCCGCGCAGGATAGGGTCGCTCGCCAAATTCGATCAACCTAAGTACCTGCACGAATGGTCGACCGGGCGATCGCACCACGCCACAGGCCGACTCCGGACACGAACCGCTGAAGCGGTCCGTTCCGTGCTTCAGTAATAACCGAGCGGTGTTATCGTCGGCCTCGACGGTTCTGATTAATTATCGGGCGTATTAAGCCCACTACGAACCCTTTACGTGAAGCAGGATGGAGAGTCAATAAAGAAAAGACGAAGCGAAACGGGAAAACAGTTCACACAATGCACATTTTTTATGTGACACATGGAGAGCACACATATACAGCCAAACAGTCAAAATGCACCTATAGCAGTAAAACAAAAGAAACAATGACGCAGAGTTACTACCGACTACGCGCACACACGGCAACAATTATACAGTTCTACTTTACAGACGGTGCCAACACACATTTACTCAAAAGCAAAGGAAAGAAGCAACCCTCATATACAAGGGGGCAGACGGGCCTGTAGGCCAATATGCGCGTGTGACCTGAAGGAGCGGCCAGGTCCGCGAGACCGGGTGGGTCCTACCCGCGTCCTCGTGACGCGTTGGTGGACGAGCCGCAGATGTGGCCGCGTGGCTGTGCCCCGACTCCGTGCTCCTTGGCGGGTTTCGTTGGCACGACGTTTAGAGTGGGGTGGGAACGGGGCCCCCTTGGTTGCACTATCTCAGCGCGGGGGAAAAGGGGGAATTGTTGATGCCCTGGGGGAGGGAGAATGGCTGGCTGGCTTGGGTCCCGTGACGAGCGATCTCCCACCGCGACCTCGTCGCCGACCGCCGTCCTTCTCGCCTCGGACCCGAGCTCCTTGGCCTCTTCCCACAACTCTCCTCAGCCGACTGCAGAACCCAACTCGATGCCTTCGCCACCCGACTCCACTCTCTGCCACACTCTGCTGCTGCCACACTCTGCCGCTGCCACACTGCTCTCCAACGAAAAACTGACTCTGCCACGATTCGCCTTGCGCTCGCCGTTTTATAGGCCGGCAGGAGAAAACAATATGCAAATTTCCCGATCAGGATGACCTCGGGGGCGGAGCCACGCTCGCCCATTGGATGGAGGAAAGTGGGCGTGAACCTCCCCTGATCCTAGAATTTGCATATATCGATTTCACACCAACGCGCCTGGAGGTGGGGCCAAGCCGCTCCGCGCTTGCTAATTGGACGGATCAGAAGTGGGCGTGTAGCGTTCCTGATCCGGATTCTCCCTCCGAAAGTCCGCTATTTGCACTCGCGGCTCGGTGCGTATCTTGAACGAGCCCAAGACAGCCCGACGCTCAGTGTTCACAGGTGGCGCGGGAATGGCCGTAGAAGGAGAGAGGTGAGGGTGTTGGAGGGTTTATCGGTGGTGGTTTGATGGTTATGGCGGTTGAGACGTGGTTGGTTCAAAATAAAGTTAGAACAGAAAAACGGCTATCTCAAAGCATCGCAGCCCGAATGAATCACATAAATTCCCTCTAAACAACGGGTTTGGGGCGAACCACACATGCACTTAGAGTTATCTCACCTCCGGGCCCTTCATGGTGTTTTGTGAATTTCTACAGCCGTAACAATATTTAATGTGCGGTTCTGGGAACTGCATGCCTTGAAGGCAATGGCACCCAACATACAGTGATCCCCAGACAGTTATTTCATTAGTTTATGTGCCGTTTAAGCCTGTTGTTGGCTTTGTGGTTAGGGTGGCGGCTTGGGATCCTCGGGTCCTGAGTTCAAGCCACGTTGGCCGCTGAATTAATACACCAGGGGGTTGACTCAGCCTGTCATCCTTCCAAGGTCAATGAAATGAGTACCAGTGGGAACTGGTAGAGGGGCATTGCATCAGTGACACAGTCGCGCTTCCAAGAAATGATAGCTACCCCAGTAGCTAAGCTGCCCTACGCAAGAAGAAGAAGAAGATGACGACATGCAGTTTGACCTTCCCCTTATGTCTAATAACGGGACGAAGTGTGTTGCATGGGTCTTGTCGCTGAGTCTAATTATATCTCTATCTTCATTCCAACTCTTTCTTCTTATTCATGAAATAAATCAAAGCAGGCACCACACCCAGACGGTCATCTGTCAAAATCGCAGCGATAACCTCCACCACCAGATTGTACAGGAGGCGCGCAGCCGATGAAAAACCCTCCACCGACACTGTACAGGATGCGCGTGGCGTGCCCTTTCATTTGAATCTGCATCTAATACTTATATTTGTCTTCTTTCCAACCCTGATTTATATCCAATCCTTTCCTTCAATCCATGATACAAAGTGGAGCAGGCGCAAATGCACGATAACAGACACGCACACAAACCCGTGACAATTACCATCACACTGTACGGGACGCACATGGCGCACATCTTTATTCGGGTATGTGCGCTGATTTACAACGGTGTCTCACCGTCGACCTTCACTCGCCACCTCGGCCACCAATATCTCCTGCAAACGGCAGAGGCCATCCCGTGCCTCCTCACATCTCCGCCTCGATGCAGTATCCACCAAGCAGAGGAGCAAATGCACACCCCAGATTGCTTGGCCGTGTGGCATGCGGACGGAACAAGCGCATTGATCAACGTCAACCGCAGAGTGCCGAGGGTGCCTTAACAGACATGCACGACCGACGCGACCCTCGACCAGTCGCCGGAACGCGGCCTGGGAGTTCGGTGCAAGGCGATTCATGTCGTGGAGTTCAGTTCAAGACAATTCCACAGCTCGGCCATATCTCGCCAGGTGTACAAATAAGACCACTTCTGGCCACAGGGGCTTGGCAGCGTGGGGCAAGGGTCCAATAGGAGCGCACAATTTCGGGTGATGACACATCGCTTGGGGTCATCACCCCACCCTACACCATGGGGCTTATAAAAGGCGGATCATGAAGTCGTTCATCTCTCTCGCCTTGCTTCGCTAGCTGGGATCTCTACATTCACCTTCTGCTCCACCTGACTCCGCCTGCTGACTCCGCCTTCCACCCGCCCACTCCACCTGCCTTCCTTGCCTGTGAGCCCCGCCTCGTCTCTGGGCCGGTGCACGCGCTGAGTCCGGACAGTAACCAAGCAGGAGACAACGCGCCGACTCTCAAGGAGGGACCACTCAGCGAAGCGTCCCCCAACATGTACTGGGTCGCGCGGTTGGCCGACAATGCAAGGTATTGCGAGGCCGTTAGCCCTCATCTCTCCTTTCTTCTGATTACCTCATCTTCATCAGTGTGTGTGTGTGTGTGTGTGTGTGTGTGTGTGTGTGTGTGTGTGTGTGTGTGTGTGTGTGTGTGTGTGTGTGTGTGTGTGTGTGTGTGTGTGTGTGTGTGGTGCCTGTCCTTGCCTAAGTTAAGAGTGTAGAAGATATATATATATATATATATATATATATATATATATATATATATATATATATATATATATATATATATATATATATATATATATATATGTATATATATATATGTATATATATATATATATATATATATATATATATATATATATATATATATATATATATATATATATATATCGGGATAAGTCTGCTCTGTGTCCGCTTTTGTAAGTTGCTTGCTTTCTTGTTGTCGCACCCCACAAATTCCTTACTATCCCTACTTTCATGCAATAATAAATCCATTCACTGTGCCACATATTTTTCCTTGCCTGTTTCTTAATAAATGTTTGTATAGAAATGTTCCCAGCTCGTTTTTGTCTTTTCTTTCATTGGTCCAGCACGGTCCGTATCCCAGCCGAGCCGGGACTTTATCTCCCAACGATTCATTCTACTAGCCGGTACGTTCCTTGGCAGTGTCGCTCGGCTGCATCTGACCCGGTAAGGTCACCCGGTTCGGACAATGCGTAGCGAGGGCGTGTTCCCCGGTAATTAGGTCACGTGATTATTTTTGGTAATCGGTTAAACCTTACATGGAGGACCCCAGGTCACGTGGTTGAGTTATTCGCGTCCACGGTCGATTAGCAACCCGCCTCATCACAGAGTTATCTGTACACAAAGGCCTGCGATTCCGGAGAGTCTGGTGGGAACCCGAGATAGCTTTCCGCCCCCCCCCCTCTCGTGGTCTTCTCGCCCCGACCCCGGGCCGCAACAATATATATGAGCATGGATCAGCTCGCTTCACTCGCCTCACCACACGTTGCTACAGTGGGACAAACATCACCATTTTATGAAAAGCACCTCACCCCCACATTATTAAAAATACCTCGCCACGGCCACATTATTAAAAACACCACCGCCGCACAATTCAAAATGTCTCACTACCACGTTATTAAAAACACCTCATTGTGACGTAACAGCCATGTTTTAAAAACACCTCACCTCCATGTAATTCAAAACAACTCCCGCTGTGCAATTAAAAACACCTCACCACACGTCACCATCGAGACAGGCTTGTTTTAACTACCTCTGTGGCGTGTACCTCTGTGGGATGCTCCGCTTGAGTGTTCTCACATTGAGAGTTGGCACGTTATCTCTGGTTTAGTCATTTTGCCGGGGCTCGTGGCATCGTGCGCTCCGCACTGGTCCTCAAGAACAACGTCGCACACAAACTGCGAGTGAATAGCCTGCGAAGGGCAGAGGCAACGAGGAACAGCCAATGCAGAGACGAGAGGAGCAGAGAAGAAGAGGGTGAATCAGAGAGCGAGTGGCTCCGCGTTCATCCTTTTATAAGCCCTAGGCGAAGGGTGGGGTGACGACCCGCAAGCGACGCGCCGTGACCCGAATCCTGCCTCTCTATTGGGCTACAGCGGCACTAGCCACGCCCTGCCAGGCTCGCGCGACCGGAAACGGCCTCATTTGCCCATCCAGACACGGCCTGGAGTTCCTGACTCAACATAGGGTGTGAGCTGACACCCCGGCCCTGAACATGCTCCAAGTGCAGTCTGAATGCCGAATAGCAATGCACACCTGCCATCCATGGGCCCCCTTTCATGAGCCAAAATGCACACCCGGGCCCCGTACCAAACGCCCGGATCGCCCCTTCCCTCCTCGCCGCCCCATCTTGCTGTGTTCTGGCGACTGAACGTGGCTCGTATCAATCCCTTGTGCTCACCAGGGACATTTCCGGTGAGATGCGGTCGAGCTATTAACATCCATTGCTCGTCCCTGCTTTGCGCGGTCTGAGGACAGTCTGAGTCGTGCAGTACTTCTCCATTTAGTGGCGAAATGTAGCGATGCAGTGGTACAAGGGGGTGCAGGAATATTTTTCTCGTGTGCAGGAAGCGTTTGTGGTCGAAGTGGTGAGGTGTGGTGAGTGAGTTGTGAGCAAGGTGAGATGCCGGTTAGAAATTGGCGTGCAGATTTGAATGAAATAAATGGTGCTTGATGCGTGTGCTGTGCAGTATCGATTGTGCAGCGTGCCCCGTTGGTTCCAAGCCATGGGAGGCTGCTTGCTGTTTTATACTCATTCAATCACAATTTGCATGGCGTGTGTGTATGCTGGTTTGACTTGTATCATGGCTGAAAGGAAAGGGTTGGAATATAAATCAGAATAGAAGATAGAAATATAGTTAATAGACCTAGCTATTAGACCCACGCAACGCACTTCGTCCCGTTAACCTACTAGACATGAGGGGAAGGTCTGACTGCACAAAGATTAATGAAATAACTGCCTGGGGATCACTGTATGTTGAGTGCTATTGCCTTAGATGCATGTGGTTTTGTAGAACCGCAACAATATATATATATATATATATATATATATATATATCACAAGGGTTTGGGGATTACCACGAGGGGGACTCCTCGGACTCTCCCTGACTTCCGGACCTGTAGCTGCCAGCCACGGGTAACTCCATGGTCTGACAGGTTGCTGAGCAACTGCGGACGCCGTACAGCCGAGCGAACTGTAGATGAATGTTGGCTCGTGGTATGAGCAACCAGTCGGTTAAAACGTCCCGTCTGTCTATTTGTTCACACTATATCGAACCAATGAAGGAAATGAGACACACAGGTTTGAAAACGATTTACCAACGCTTTCCGAAAGGCACGTGTTTACAGGGCCCATAAGAATCAATCGGCACATATGGCAATCGAAGCAATCAAGACAAAAGAACAGCAATATTATTTGTAAGCACTCTTAATCCTAGAACACAATCTTACTTGGTCTATACATCAGACTGGCTCGCCCAGATGGGTCAAGAGGTTAATCATTGATGGCTCTGTCAATCGTGATCCTCTTTTGTGTGTTTCTCAAGTAGACAAATTTGTGGTTCTTCGAGGAAAGATCGTGGATGTCAGTAAATGATGCTATCTTCCCACGCTGCTCTTGTTCGTGTGTATGTCTCACCACAACACAGTCTGCCCAGCACAGCTTGACCCAGCTATGGCGCGGCTCGTCCCAGCTCCAGCACAACGGGTCTCTGCAGGCGATCTCTCCTTGGCATGAATAGGTAGGCAGTTTCTCACTTGGATCCCCAACACGTTCAAACAGCACCGAACAGGTTTTGGGTCTCACCTTTTAAGCCTCCCGGGCCGGGCATGGCTATGAGAGGGTAGAGTTGGTTTGGGGCGGAGTTATCGGGAGCAAAAGCCGTGCCGTTGGTGTGCAAGAAGAGCGTGTCTCCCTATCGCTCTTCTTGCCATTGCGCTTCCACCGTTGTTCTTGCCATTGGTCGTGGTTGTTTGAAATATGTGTGGTGCTTTGTGGAAAGTGCGAGAGAATTAAAGAAAGGGGTGAATTTGAAAGGTGTTCTGGTGTTTTGTAACCGATGTAAAGGGTTATTTTTTTGCTTCACACCGTTTTGTGCAATCTGCTTTCATTTCAAAGTATTCAATTGTTTTCCGCATTCATATCAGATTAAGAGCTTCTCGAACCTATCGTATGTGTGGAAATTAAATAAAGGCTCGAACACTGGCATGGCTTTGTCGACAATTGAAGGAAACTTCCCTTCCATTCCCTTCCATTGCCTTCCCTTCCCTCATGCTTACCTCCTCCTAAAGCCCCTCCACCCATATCTGGGTGGTGTCCACGGATTGCTCAGTATGACCCGGTTGAACGTGCTGTTTTAACATACCAAATTTCATTCAATCCTGGACTAATGCTGGCAGAAGGGGACCATTCCCCCTCCACCCCTGTTTTCACTCAAATTCTCTCAAACACGTGTCCAGAGCACCCCTACCCTCCCCCCTACTCTCCCCTCTTCCGCAACCTCCTCGCTCCCTCCCTCCTCCCAGAGTGTATAGCGACATGTGGTGAGGCCTTGCTCCCCCCTTCCTTCCTCGCTCCCCCTTCATTCCTCACGCCCCTCCTCCTTCCTCGCTCTCCCCCCACTCTTCTTCGCCCTCCCTCCCCATTCTTCTTCGCTGTCTCCCTTCTTACTCGCTGTCCCCCTTCTTCCTCGCTGTCCCCCTTCTTCCTCGCTGTCCCCCTTCTTCCTCGCTGTCCCCCTTCTTCCTCGCTGTCCCCCTTCTTCCTTGCTGTCCCCCTTCTTCCTCGCTGTCCCCCTTCTTCCTCACTGTCACCCTTCTTCCTCGCTCTCCCCCTTCTTCCTCGCTGTCCCCCTTCTTCCTCGCTCTCTCCCTTCTTCCTCGCTCTCCCCCTTCTTCCTCGCTCTCCCCCTTCTTGCTCGCTCTCCCCCTTCTTCCTCGCTCTCCCCCTTCTTCCTCGCTCTTCCCCTCCCTTCCCCTCCCTCCTTCTGCGCTCTCCACCCCCTTCCTCACTCTTCCCCACTTCCTATCACTCCTTCCCTCACCCCTTCCTCGCTCCCCCGCCCCTCGTCACTCCCCTCCCTTCCCATCCCCCACCCCATCTTGATATTCCCATCAGCGAAGCGATGGGTTGTATTTGCCAGAATATATATAGAATTTTTTTTTTGTGTACACCACACCAGTGACACAACCACTCTTATCGGTCACTAGCTTGATCAGCACTCTGTGAAACCAGCTTCCTTGGAAAAAAAGAGGTTGTCGGCTTATCACGGTTGTCAGCTTTTAATCTCGTCAGGAGTTTGTAACTATAACATAAAAACAATGCGTGCACTTGATTATGAACTTCAAACCATTGGCGTTTTTCACGTCCTGATCAACAGTTTGTCCAATATCAAAGGTTGCACATCCATGTCTGTCGGACTTGTTGGACGTGCGATCTGCAGCATGCACAACCATTCGGCGGGAATGACCACATCAGTGTAAACCCAACAGGCTCGCTGATGACCTTCAAGGAGGATGCTATCTGCCTTCCCTGCCTTGTATAGGTCTATGTACCACGTAAATCCACACGTTGACTCGTGTAATCTGCCTTCAGTGCAACATTGCGCAGGCACGACGATGCTGCCTACGTAAATGCGCCGTTACAGCCCCAAACTGAATTTTATCCAGAATCCTTTCGGGTCTATGTAGACCGTCTGTTTTGTTTAGTAATGGAGCAAATCAGAAACCAACACTCGGGTGACATTGACGGAGCTTTCCTTAGCAACAGCGTGTGACATGTTTGATGTGGTCACACTGAAATCCTCAGTAACGGATGGAACTTACCTTTGTGTCGTTCTGTTTGTGCCAAACTGAACCGTAAATTGAGGAACTGTCCTAATGCCCTCAGCTGGTAAGCCATCACTAACATATCTTCACATGCTACACATACTGAGACGTTACCTCTGATGGCACTGTTTTGATTTCTTCCCATCCTCTTATAATGGCAATCTTGTTTTCAAGGCCCATATTTTTAAACCATGGCACGATCTTACAACACTTCCCTGAAAGAACCGAATGTGAAAAAAATGTTCTGGTGTTTAAAACAAAGCAACCTGTTGCTTGACTTCTCCATCGGTACTTTGCTTCATTTGTGATGTCACACTCAGCTTCAACACCTTTCTCTCACAGGTGCACTTTTCGCTTTCCAAGTACAAGCATTCGACTGGTGTTCACATCTCTCTGTGCACCCATCATGGGCCACATCCCCACTTCGGAGATGGACCTGGGATTAGCTGGTGCTGGACCTCCTCCGTCAGTTGAGCCTTCACCGGCCTCGCCAGCAGACTCACCACCGCATTTCCTTCCACCTTTTAAAATCTCTCCCCTTCGGAACCATTTCCAGGAACCCGGTCTTGATTGGGTCAGCCCGGCACCATCCCCGACAGGAACCATCAGGTGCGATCGTAATGTTATCTCCTTTTTGTTTTGCTCCTCATGATGCTCCCACCATCGCGTCTTCTCGTTCCTCTTCTTTCTCCTATTTTCATCACACCCAATCCTTCTCTTTCATCCTTCTTCCTCATATTGTCAGCTCATCTCTTCCTATAATCGCGATAAAGTGATCCGCGTCATCACCCTATTTATCATTAGTTTAATCACACTTTTATTTTTGACAGATGCCATGGAGTTAGTGAAGCAATACCTCAATAGAATGGGCGACAGTAAAAGACACCATTAAACATCTATGGGTTAATGGCTGGTCTTGAGCAGCTCGTCTCGAGTTGTCAGTCAAATTGAGGTGTCATGCTGCCTACTTTTTGGCCCGTTGGGTTGCTTTGACAGCCAAGTCGTCGGCATGATTATGATACAAAGTACAGCAGATATGGAAACAGTGGAGTTTTCAGCTCGAGGTGACTCATTGCTAAGATACCGTCATCACCCGCCATAATCCTTTGAACTGGATCTTTTATGCTCTGTGTTTTTGTACATACCAGACATTGCTCATCAGAACGTGAAGGATGAAAAACCTGAAATATTTTAGACATTGAGAATCACTCGAAACACTAAAATCTGCAAAATGCGCTGATGGATAGGAAAGGTCCATACTTTTACCATTTATATACATCCATAATTTGTGGTAGCCCCACACCACTCACCCCCACCACCACAACCACGAGCCTTCCTAACGCCCCTTTTTCTTCCAGCGCTGCAAATTCTTGCCCATCCAGCCCACGGGGTGCTGGGGGTTCGGGGTATCGTCTGGGTGGAGGCATGGCTCCTGATCTCCAGCTTGTGGCCGAGTTTGCTGCTCGCGCTGTCTCTCAGTGTGAGAGGGACACGGTGGCACATGGGTCGAGCAGTCCAAAGGTCCTTCTCTCTCCTTCCTTCTCATAAATAAGTTTAAAGTGGAATTTGAGAGGTACCAAGAGACATTGGAGATCTCTCTCCCATTCTTTCCCCTGTCTTCCCCCTCAAGCCCTCACCTTCCCCCCTGGCTCCCTCCCCCACAGTCTCTCCCTCCCCGGCAGTCTCTCCCACGCCCGCAGTCTCTCCCTCCCCCGCAGTCTCTCCCTCCCCCGCAGTCTCTCCCTCCCCCGCAGTCTCTCCCTCCCCAGCAGTCTCTCCCTCCCCAGCAGTCTCTCCCTCCCCCGCAGTCTCTCCCTCCCCCGCAGTCTCTCCCTCGCCCGCAGTCTCTCCCTCGCCCGCAGTCTCTCCCTCGCCCGCAGTCTCTCCCTCGCCCGCAGTCTCTCCCTCGCCCGCAGTCTCTCCCTCGCCCGCAGTCTCTCCCTCGCCCGCAGTCTCTCCCTCGCCCGCAGTCTCTCCCTCGCCCGCAGTCTCTCCCTCGCCCGCAGTCTCTCCCTCGCCCGCAGTCTCTCCCTCGCCCGCAGTCTCTCCCTCGCCCGCAGTCTCTCCCTCCCCCGCAGTCTCTCCCTCCCCACAGTCCCTTCTCCCCCCATAGTCTCCCCCAAACGGTCTCTTCCCCACCTCGCCGTCTCTCTCACCCCCCCCTCACCATCTCTCTACCCCCTCACCGTCTCTCTACCCCACCTCACCGTATCCCCTCCCACCATCTCTCTCCCCCCACTGTCTCCCCCACTGTCTCTCCCCCACTGTCTCTCCCCCCACTGTCTCTCCCCCCACTGTCTCTCCCCCCACTGTCTCTCCCCCCACTGTCTCTCTCCCCCCACTGTCTCTTCCCCCCACTGTCTCTCCCCCCCCACTGTCTCTCTCCCCCCACTGTCTCTCTCCCCCCACTGTCTCTCTCCCCCCACTGTCTCTCTCCCCCCACTGTCTCTCTCTCCCCCCCACTGTCTCTCTCCCCCCACTGTCTCTCTCCCCCCACTGTCTCTCTCCCCCCCACTGTCTCTCTCCCTCCCCCACTGTCTCTCTCCCTCCCCCACTGTCTCTCTCCCTCCCCCACTGTCTCTCTCCCCCCCACTGTCTCTCTCCCCCCACTGTCTCTCTCCCCCCACTGTCTCTCTCCCCCCCACTGTCTCTCTCCCCCCCACTGTCTCTCTCCCCCCACTGTCTCTCTCCCGCTCCACTGTCTCTCCCCCCCACTGTCTCTCTCTCCCCCCCCACTGTCTCTCTCTCCCCCCACTGTCTCTCTCCCCCCCACTGTCTCTCTCCCCCCCACTGTTTCTCTCCCCCCAGTCCCTCTCCCCCTCCCCATCTCTCCCCCCCACTGTCTCTGTCCCCCCATTGTCTCTCCTCCCCCATTGTATCTCCCCCCCCAATTGTTTTCTCTCTCCTCCCCCACGACTGTCTTCACCCCCTCCCACTGTCCCCCCCCCCAAACATACCGTCTCCACCACTCTTCCACCACTCTTCCACCACTCTTCCACCACTCTTCCACCACTCTTCCACCACTCTTCCACCACTCTTCCACCACTCTTCCACCCTTCCCTGCCCTTCTTCTCCCTCTCTCAACCTCCTCTCACTCCCTCTCTCTATTTCCCACCCTCCCTCACCCCTCCCCCCCTCATCTTCCCCTACCACTCACCCGCTTCTTTTTTGTACAGAGTCGAGCTGGAACATAGAACGGATCAGGACATAACAGAGCAAGAGCAAGAGATGGGGAAACACACCAACAGCAAGGTTGAAGGACAAACTAGAAAGGCACTCTGTAGAGCGTATACCTCCTCCATGCAAGGCCGAGTAGAACATTTTGTAGAACATCCAGTAGAATATTTTGGGTCCAATACATTTTTGAAATGTGCTATATATCGTGATTGGCCCAATCTCTCAATGGTGAAGAATCACTTTAAAAATTAAATAATTCTCGTATCTAGATCCGGATTCGGATCTTCAAATTTCAAGAATCAAATTGATTCGTCCTCGTCACATACCCTTCCATCCTGTACAATAAGTTTCGTCCGAATCTGTCCACACCTTTTTGAGATATCGTGCTATATATCGGTTTAGCCCTATCTCCCGATGGTGAAGAATCACTTAAAAAATTATCGGATCCAGATTCAGATCTTCACCAAAATCTAATCAGTTTATCCTTGTCGCACTCCGAACCTGTTCACCAAGTTTCGTCCAAGTCCTTCCACAACTTTTTAAGATATCCTGCACGAGGGTAGAAAAGATCATGGTTTTGGATTGGAGATGATCTGAGATGGTTGTGAACAGCTGTCTTGAAGACCTGGAGGGAAAAATGACATTGAAAAGAATGTGCAAGCTGGTTCCACATCCAGGAAAAAAGAACAAAAAACGAGTGGAGGTGGAGAAATTATCCTGGATTTTTGGGGTTTCACCAGAAGGGGGTTGCTGGTAGACCACGTGCACATGCAGAGTGGGGTGGGAACACGGAGAGAACAGAGGGGTGCAAGACTAAAAAGAAGGTGGAAGAAGACAGGGAGACCACTGACCTGTCTGCGATGGTGACGTGATCGGCCCATAGAATCAGCTTCATCGTGGGAGATTCGAATGATCTTGAAGACCTTGGTTTCCACAGCATAAATCTGAGCAAGGTGTGAGGCAGGGGTTCCAGCCCAAAAGAGCAACACTCCATCAAATTGTAGATGAAGGCCTTGCACATGGATGCAAGTTCAGGTGTGCCAAGGAAGGACTTTGCACGACGGAGGATGCCCAGTCAGCGACTGGCTTTGGAGGCCAACTTGGAAATGTGGTTTGCCCAAGAAAAATCGTGGCTGATAGTGAGACCCAGGAGTTTGATTGATTGTCTTCGAGAGGATTGTTAAGAAAGGAGATAGAAAGGTTTGCCAAGTGGTCCTTTTGGAGAGAGATAATGTGAGAGTGAGATTTATCAGGACTAATAGACATATTCCTAAGGACTAAGTGTTTGACCAGTTTGTGACTGTGTCAAGGTATGAAGAGAGGGAAGAGGCTGCAGGGTGTGTCTGCCTGAAGGATGAGGGATGAGTGTCGTCAGGGCAGAGGGTGGATTCATCAGCAAATAGATAAAGAGGATTTTTCCAGAGAGTAAGAGAAATCATTTATGAAGATCAGGAATAGGACTGGACCCAGAACACTGCCTTGGGGCTCTCCAGCCTTGACAGGGAGAGGAGATGAAAGGATTCCATTGAGAGCTCCACGTTGGCTACAAGAGTGGAGGAAGTCAGTAAGCCACGTGTCGAGTTGGCCTTGGATGCCACAGGCAATAAGTTTGGAGAGTACGGCGAGATGCCAAACTGTATCAAAAGCACGAGATACGGCCAGAGAGACTGCCCTGATCTCATGTCTGACATTGAGGGCCTCCATCCATTGTTGGGAGAGTGGAAGCAGCATGTCCAAGGTGGAGTGACCTGGTCTGAAACCAAATTGATGACCTGAGATGATGTTATTGTAGAACGGGAATGATTTCATATCAACTGCAATGATGGATTCCATGACATTGCTGATGGTTGGAAATAAGTTAATAAGTCTATAGTTGAGGGGATTCGTTTTTGCACCATTTTATGTAATGCAGTGATGTTGACTGATTTCCAAGCAGATGGAAGATGACCTAGGGAAAATTACAGGGTGAAAAGGGCAGAGAGAGGATGTGCAAGGGCAGCAGAGCAGGTTTTTAGGACACGTGGGCTGATGCCGTCCCATCCAGTTTCAGAATCAGAGTGGAGGGTTGACAGAAACTTCTTCACCTTCTCAGGTGCAAAAGATGCAGAGTCCAGAAGCAGTTTGGTACGACAGGGAAGGGTGGGTACCGAGAGTGAGGGGTTGTGGAAACAAGATTTGAAAGCAAACATAGGATTGAGGCATTCAGCCTTCTTAACGAGCAGAGTCAGTTATGGTGCCATTTGAAGAGAGGGGAAGGGTTGGAAGGGGAGCATGCTCCAGAAACACGCTTAACAAGCTGCCACCAAGTTTTAGAGGAGGGAGACAAGTTTGAAAGATCATTCTTGCGGTTGGACAGATGTTTTGTGGCTCTCCTGAGAGTGCACACAACTTGTTGCGTACTTTTTGGAAAGCACCGAGATTGCCTTCGGTCAGATTTGCCTTCCAGGAAGAGAAGGGAGGTTGTTTCAGAGCAACTGCCTCACCACGGGATTTGGTGTACCATTGGTGGAAGGAATGGTATGATAACTGAAGATGAGATGGGATGGATCTGTGCGAGAGAGAGAGAGAGAGATTGAGATTGAGATTGAGATTGAGATTGAGATTGAGATTGAGATTGAGATTGAGATTGAGATTGAGATTGAGATTGAGATTGAGATTGAGATTGAGATTCAGAGAGATTGCAGTCGCTGCCGATCTATCTGCCTTAGTGAAATGCCAGACTCATCTGCGCTGAAGCGGAATCGTCAGAGAAATGTTGACTCTTGCAAGCACACGATCAGGTGAACCGATTGGAGCCGAGGAAGGAAGAGCAGGAGACATTTGCGAAGAAGTTTGTCATCACCAAGTCCAGAAGGGAGAATTTGCGATTGGGAGAAATTCAAGTCAGAAAGTATCCACCCCCCCTCCTTCTCTCGCCCTTTCTCTCTCACTTCCCCCCCCCTCCCAAACGTTGCAGTTGTTTTGGATGTTGTAATGATGTCTTTTCCATGTTATAAACTGCTGTTACCTGTGTGACCCCAACCACAGGAAGTTGGGAAACCACCATACTCGTATGCACAGCTCATCATCCAAGCCATCACATCATCAGCTGATAAGCAACTGACACTGAGTGGGATTTATTCACACATCACTCAACACTACCCGTTCTACCGCATGAGTGACAAGGGCTGGCAGGTAACAGCGTTTCAAAAGCTCCACACAGGTGTAACTTATAAGTTAAACTTTTGTTTACGACATCGTGCCGATAGTTCCGGCTTGTGAATCGCTTCTCTTTGCCCACGCTTCTGCTTTTCTGCATGCATTGGTGGCCTCTTGTGCATGGTTCAACGTTCTGTCAGTTCAGTGACATCTCCATATGATTATGCCGTGGCGTCTTGGCAGTGTTGTTTTGCCAATACCCTGGGCTTCACCAACAGGCAGCCCAGCCATTCGAGGCTGTTGGCCCGTGAAACAGATTTGGGGCTGATTATTTAGCCCGTGAAATAGAGTTAGTGCAGATTATTTGGCCCAGGAGATGGAGAGTTAGTGCTGATTATTTCACATGTGAGACAGAGTTGGTGCTGATTATTTGGCCTATGGGATGGAGAGTTAGTGCTGATTATTTGGCCCGGGAGATGGAGAGTTCATGCTCATTATTTGGCCTGAGAGACAGAGTTAGTGCTGGTTACTTGGCCGGTGAGACGGAGAGTTAGTGCTGATTATTTGGCCCATGAGATGGAGAGTTAGTGCTGATTATTTGGCTCGAGAGACAGAGAGTTAGTGCTGATTATTTGGCCCATGAGATGGAGAGTTAGTGCTGATTATTTGGCTCGAGAGACAGAGAGTTAGTGCTGGTTACTTGGCCGGTGAGACGGAGAGTTGGTGCTGATTATTCTCCAATGTCACGATCGTGCAGAGGTAGTTCACCTCCCTTTGAGGTGTTTACTCTAGGTTCGATTCCCGATTCAACTATAAACTGTCAGATTGGTGTTTCACTGGCAGGGCATTGCATCAAAATTGTGTTGTCCCGAGGAAGGCCATTAAGCCGGGTGTCCTGTCTGCCTGAATTAGTTGGAGGTTCACAATCCTACGGCGTTTCTTCTTTTTTTTTCTTTTTTTTTTTTTTTTACAAAGAGTTGGTGAGTTATCGTCGTTGCCCTCAACAAACTCCTGCTGTAACCCGTAGGGGGCGCCACATTAGTGGCAGAGCCACACTCCCAGCAATGATGCAAACCAGCAGCCACGTGCCACGCACAAATGTATGGATTCTTCATAAACATCTCTGAGAGATTGGCACTTCTTTCTCTGTATGTGAGTTTGAGGGGCCTTTGCTACTTCTAGTGCTCTGCCCGAACCGAGTTCCCAAACTTGATAGCAGCAAGTTGCACTTCAAAGTCGAGTCTTAGTCGAGCCGTGTTTGGTTGCTAACTCGGTAAAAGAACTCGGGTATTTTCCTGTCACATGAAATGAAATAATGGAGTGTGTGTGTGTGTGTGTGTGTGTGTGTGTGTGTGTGTGTGTGTGTGTGTGTGTGTGTGTGTGTGTGTGTGTGTGTGTGTGTGTGTGTGTGTGTGTGTGTGTGTGTGTGTGTGTGTGTGTAAGAAATGTGCATTAGTCTATGAATTTGCTTTGCAACTCAGAAATAGAAACGTGACCATGCTGTAGCACATCCGATTCGTGTACTAATGCACATTTCCACCAAACACACTTACTAAATACTTCCATTAATTAATTTAATGTGACAAAATGTGCCAAATTTTTTTTTCCAAGCTGGCATCCAAATCTGGCTCGACTCGGACTTGGCTCGGAAGCGCAACGCACCAAGTTCGGAAACTCAGAACTCGATTCGGGGACAGCACTAAATCTGGCCCTGTAACTACTACCTTTGTAGCTCTGAGTTAGCCGTGGGCATGGGTCTCACGGTGCGACTACCTCTGAGTTAACTTCGATCGATCTCCGATATGCCGCCAGAAGATAATCCGAACTTAGCCATGTGCACTGCTGGCAGTTGAATATCGATTTCCTCACACAAGTGTTGTATTTTATTGTTTTATACATGGATTACACAAAGTCTTTGATTATTCACTGACTGTGCCGGTTGATAAAGTTCACAAATTGACACCCTCAACAACAAACAAGCAAACAAACAATGAGAATGGCTACCGATGGAGCTCATACCTCCGCCAGGCTGCACAGTTCACGTTTTGTATCCCACTGATAGGCCGGTTCGGCGTCCAGACCTGGATCAAAATCTAATCAGCTTGTTATTGTCACCTACCCGACTCATCCACCAAGTCTCGTCCGAATCCGCCCATAACTTTTTCAGATATCGTGCTATATATAGCTTTTGGCCCCAATCTTTCAATGGTGAAGAATCCATTCAAAAATCTAGTATCTGGATCCGGATCCTCAGCAAAATCGAATTGATTCGTCCTTGTCACACATCCATCCTGTCCACCAAGTTTTGTCTGAATCTGTCCATAACTTTTTGAGATACCGTGCTCACAGACAGACAGACAGACAGACAGACAGACAAACAGACAGGGGTGAAAACATAACTCAATCCACCTTTGATGGCGGAGGTTTAAAAAACAAAAAAACAACAACCTTGAAATGCAGGACGCATAACAATTTGATTATGGACTTCTCGAGTCTCTCTCTCTCTCTCTCTCTCTCTCTCTCTCTCTCTCTCTCTCTGTCTCTCTCTGTCTCTCTCTGTCTCTCTCTCTGTGTGTCTCTCTCTCTCTGTCTCTCTCTCTCTCTCTCTCTCTCTCTCTCTCTCTCTCTCTCTCTCTCTCTCTCTCTCTCTCTCTCTCTCTCTCTCTCTCTCTCTCTCTCTCTCTCTCTCTCTGTGTATCTCTCTGTATCTCTCTCTCTGTGTCTCTCTCTCTCTCTCTGTCTGTCTCTCTGTCTCTCTGTCTCTCTCTGTCTGTCTCTCTGTCTCTCTCTCTCTGTGTCTCTCTCTCTCTCTGTGTCTCTCTCTCTCTCTGTGTCTGTCTGTCTCTCTCTCTCTCTGTGTCTGTCTGTCTCTCTCTCTGTGTCTCTCTCTCTCTCTCTGTGTCTCTCTCTCTCTCTCTGTGTCTCTCTCTCTCTCTCTGTGTGTCTCTCTCTCTCTCTCTGTGTCTCTCTCTCTCTCTGTGTCTCTCTCTCTCTCTCTGTGTCTCTCTCTCTCTCTGTGTCTCTCTCTCTCTCTGTGTCTCTCTCTCTCTCTCTCTGTGTCTCTCTCTCTCTCTCTCTGTGTCTCTCTCTCTCTCTCTGTGTTCTCGAGTCTCAATTCCGCTCGCAGCATTTCCATACGGAGCGTGTGTACTAAGTGGGGGTCGATAGCCACGAGACGCCATAAAGAGCGGAACAAAAACATTTATCAGACGAGCGTAGTGCAAATCAGCAATTCCAGCAACCTCCTTTATGGAAATATGCCTGGCATGACATTTGAATTTACAACTCATCATCGAATGAAAGGAATGGAAATATTACGTTGTTCTGTTAAGTGACTAATTAATCGTTATCATTTCCTGCATCGGACACCGTTGCATTGTAGCGTGAGCAGTGCCGTGGCCAGCTGCACCTGTCAACACAGCTTCGATCGACGCCGTGCACCCCCCATGCAATCAATTTTCATTCCCTCGACGCAATGCAAACTCATCCGATTTCTGAGCCCATCCGGGTCCCGGCAATCTTTGTGCCAATATTACCGAGCCAGATCTGAACCATGTTTTTTTTCGACCGAGTCACAGGCCTCGCTACTTCCCTCCAGTTGTGTGCCTGCAGAGTGAGCTGTTCATTGTAGTCTGGTGTGGAGGACCTGACTTTCACACTTTTGCCTTATTCTTTTCTTTGTCATCTCTTTGCCTCCTTCTCACAGTTTGCGACTGGCTGTAGCCAATGAAAAAGGAACATTTCCTTACTCGTTCAATCAACCCCTATTACTCCCGACCTGGACCTGCGGGACGCATTTACCTTGCACACCGAGTTTCACTGCTCTCTTTTCATTTCTCATCCAACTTTTTTTTCTCTCTCACTGTCTCTCTGTCTCTCTGTCTCTCTCTCCTTCCTGTTTATAAAACTTATTTCCTTGTATTTTTCATGATTTGATTTCTGCTTTTTGTTGCAAAGTCTGCGATAGTTTCCCAAACTCTTTGTTGTCCGTGTGTATTTAACCACCGTTGTCATGTTGTCAAACTTTGCTTGTCCATCCTTTTTTCATTTCTCAAAATATAAATATGGATTTTCAAGTTTTACGATTAACACCCGGCAGTTGGGGGTTAAATCTCTGGCAGAAATAATGACTGTTGTGCCCATGACGTGACTGCGAGAGTCTTGATGTGTTTTCCATGTCCTGCAGAATTCCATCCGGCACAACTTGTCGCTGAATCGTTATTTTGTCAAGGTACCGCGTTCACAGGAGGAGCCAGGGAAAGGCTCATTCTGGCGGATAGACCCCTCGTGCGAGGCTAAACTAGCAGAGCAGGCCTACAAGAAGAGACGACAGCGTGGAACACCGTGTTTTCGCACGCCCTTTGGACTGCTTTCTTCGAGGTAGCCAAATGCAGATTACTGTGCCGTTTGGAGACCCGATGTTTGGCGAAGACTATAATGGTCACGTTGGCTTGTGCTTTGGCAAACCGTTGCTGCTGGCTTCTGCGTTAATGCTTGAGCGGCTTCATTGCTGTTTTACGCCCACGTTCTCAGATACAAACTTGCCTCCACCCTTTGGCTGTATTCTAAACCAGTTCCCCATTGTTTCCTTTCTCTTTTAAAGATAACCATAATAAAATTGCTAGAAGACGTAAACAATCAAAAGCACTTTCATCGCCACTAACATTCCAAACCTCACCCGCTCTCCTCCATTTCTTGCACTTTTTATTCCAATCCACCTCCCTTTTAGGAGCGCCCCAGCATCCCCCACTCATGGCGGCCAGGCCGGCATCTTGAAAACCCCCGAGCCCCCATCCTGCGAGGGTTCTCCTGTTCCTCAGGATGAGAGCGAGGTCCGGTTCCTGCAGGCAGGACTAGGCTATGAGGAATCTCGCTACACCCACAGTGCCCCCGGTACTTTGTTCATTTAGATTTTTCTTTATGAACCTTTCTGAATGGTGTGCATTCATTCATGTTCTACATTGGTTAAGCACACGATGTTTTACTTGCTTGGACCTTCCATATAATCCCCTCCTGAGATGACCGGCCTTTCATTAATTCTTTACAGTGCGTCCTACGATATCATGTGAGTCGGGTTGTGCTTTAGGCCAGTACATTTGGTTTACGGTAAAGTCGGTGTTTAAGACTTTAACATGGAAATGGCACCGAATAAAAGGGGATTGCAGCTTCACGAGTTAATCAAGTAAAATGAGCTTTAAAATTTTTTTTGAGGAGGAGGTTGGGTTATTGGAGAGGAATGTGTACCATGTCTTGCGTATGTAATATGTTGACGGCCACATTTCATGACTGTATTGTTGTCAGGATTCCACTTTAATTGATAGAAAATGTTACATTTTGATTGTCATTTCATTAATTAAATATGGAAACATCCCGGTTGACCCGTTGGCATTCCCATCTTTTCCACTAGCTCACGATATGTGGAACCCGGGTTCTTGGTGCAAATCCCATTTGCTTATACATATTTGTCCGTCGTCTCCTGATATCCTAATAATTAATTATATAAGTACACTGATCTGTACGAATGTCTTTGTCCTGCATGTGATTTGTCTTTCAAGCTCCTACATCAGCCTTATATCACCCCCCCCCCCCTTTCTCGACTGTGCCTTTTATCCTGTTGCGTCCTGATCCGTTCAGTGTACTAGTACTAGCTCTTCCACGAGCCTCGACAAGGTATACAAAAAAATTAATTAAATCAGCACGCACTTGGCGTGCAATTTTCAACATGGCGATTCATGGGATCGTACTCAATATGGATACCTGAACTAATAATTATTATTAGGTTCACGAGGTCCGTAGAGGCCTCGCCTAGCACTAAACGTAACACCGTAATGACGTCCCAGCAAAAAGAGCATGAAAGGCAGAGGGACGGACGGAGAAATCCGGCTACTTTAACACACAGTGTCGATGAAGTCCGATGTTGGGCCACAGCAGCTTCTTCCTCACTCTGCGAAAGTGCAATTAATGTTCAAAAATACCCATTCATATGATGTGTTTGACAAAGACACAAACACTGCTTTCAGCGAGAGCACACGAAAGTGTTCACATCAATTTCAGGACAGATTACATGGCGATAAATAGCTGTATCTTCAAGCTATTGTGCAGTGGCTCATCGCTAGGGTGATGCATAGAAACATCGAGAGGGTGTACCCCCCAAGCGCCAGCTATTGCTGCCAGGTGGTTGCATTACAGTAGCATAAATGATTGCGTGATGTCGATATATCGCTAGGTCGTCGATATTTGGAGGGACGATAATCGACGAGCAAAAATATCAATATCGCCCAGCCATACCCAACGTTGGACGATCACCGTTGGCTCAGATCTTGGTGAAAAGAACAGTCTGGTTTTGTTAAAATGGCCAACCTGTTTCACGGTTGGGAAACACGGAAGCAAGTTGTAACTTTTGGCCTCTTGATGAATGCTGTGATGGGAATGTGATTGTTTGTTGCCGTTTGATCCACCGTATGACGGGTTTTTGGAGTTGAAGATATATTGCATATTGGTCAGACGCTGCTTTGTAAGAGAAACTAACTGAACCCCTGTGTTGCACGTCTGCCAGGTTCTCCAGTATCTGGACAACCGCTTAAGTTTGTAGCTCAGTACCCTCTACAAGGTGCGTTCATTAAACCAGTGGCATACACCTTGCTTCCACCAAACGCTGCCCAGCTCTCCGTACTGCCGCAGGGTCTTGCCAGCCAAACGACAGCCGTGCATCAGCATGGCCTGGCGCCATTGCTTCAAAGCCCGGGCTCTGTGGCCATCCCCACGTCCCAGAACGCTTCTGGGCGGGACATGATGCTCATGGTCAGGCGTGCGAGTCAGGGTAAAGAGGAGGAGGAGATCGTGGCTTCAAGCTTGCCGAGAGTGAATGCAGTGCAAGAAACATCGACGGATTTTTCGTCGGGCGATCAAAAGTATGGTGAGAGAATCTTTTTGATCGTTCCTAACATACCTTTTGTGAATGAATTCACGAGGTGTGGTAATAATGTTTACAGTGCAATATGATAACAACCAATGCACACAACAGGATAAGAAGGAGAAATAGACAAACTGTGATCTGGGATCAGAACATTCACTCAGGATTGGTCATTGGTAATCCTACGATATGAGATGAGATGTGCGTGCGTGCATGTGTACATGTATGTCTGCTAATTATAGAATTGAAAACGGCTGGGCCAATCTCCACCAACCGTTCAATATGTGCTGGGAGTAGCTAGGGTTAGGTCATGGGTAAAAAATAACACCCCCCCCCAATCCCACCCCTCCGCGAGGGTGGTTTGACGACTTACGATTTTCGCATGTAAATGTGGCACAGTGCAAGTGGCATACTGACCCCTGCTGGAGATAGGGGGGACTACTAGCCATGGTTCAAAATATATTTGCTCCAATCATCCCCTTCCCTCTCCTCCCCATCAACCACCAACTCAATCCAGCCACTCCCTGAGGGTGGCTAGTGTTTCCAGCTACATTAAAACAAGGGAACTCTGTACGTTTGTGCGTCTAATCATCGTAGAATCGAAAACGGCTGGGCCAACCTGGGAAGATGACTTGCAACTTTCACCTGTATATTGTTGGTAGACACGGAGGTTGGTCCATGTGGAATCGTGCAAGTAGTTTAACCACGGATCCCTGCCGAAGGGAGCGGGTATTACGAGTCATTTCGAAGCATTTTTAAAAATACGAGACATTTGCCGCCATTCTCCCTCAACTCTATCACTACATAAGGTTACTGGCCAAGAAACCACAGCACTACTCAATCATTCCACATCTCCACGAAATCTTTTATCCTCTGACCTTTTTTACTGGTTCATTCGCAAATCCTTTCCTGGTGAAACTTCCAAAATCCAGGCCCACTGCACACCTCAACTCTTTTGTGCCTCGCTTCTCCCTTCTCTGCAACCACTTTCCAGTAGCTATTCAATCATGTACCAAGTTTCAGTTGAACATGTTGAAGGGTGTGGGAGAAAAGTCTGAAAAACCACAGGTGGGACGGACGGATGGACAGCAAACCTACGTACCGTAGTCCCCTTCGGTGAAACCGGTAGGGGACTATGAACAACACTGATGATAATAACATTATATTAATATCATTACAAGACGATATTAAAACGAATAATATCCATTTCCCCAAGGAGTTTTTCCTCCTTGGACAAACGCCATATTATTGTGGTTAAATTAGCTTATCGTGGCGTTTCATGGGGCGTCCCTTACGGAAGTAAAAACAACAAACCACAAACACTTATGATTACCTTTTTTTTTTAACAGTCGCTCCTGCTGTTTAACACAACACTGAAAGGGAGGAAACCCAACATTCTTGATGCATTATATGCTTGTCGTGTCACCTACAGACTAATGGACTCGAGCCTAAATGTACTGTAATCTATATACCTCAGAGAGGATCATAACGTGATCCTTCCTGCCGCTCGTGTGTGTGTGTGTGTGTATAGACAGTTAATGAGTTTGAAAATAAATAATTTAAGCTTACGTACCTTATTTATTTATTTATTTGTCTGCAGCCTTTGGCTGCTTGGCTGCATCATTTTCTGGGGGTGCCGCTGATGCAGTGCCCCCTACTACAGTGTGCTGGTACTCAACTCATTTTGCCAACCTCAGAAGGATGACAGGCTGTCACCCCACCTGGTGTTAATTCAATAGCGAAAACAGGGGCTTGAACTCGAGACCCTGAGATCTTAAGACAGCCACCTTAACCGTTAAGACAACACCAGGCTTGCTGACGTACCTGACTTTGCTTCAAAAGTGATTGTTTTCTGATTTTATTATTTTGCTCTCCCCAACACCAACCACCCTGCGACCACTGACTTGATGACGAATGCAACTTGGGCTTTTAAAAGTGCTTTCATAAACTTTTTATTTTATTTTAAATGTTTTATATATATATATATACTTATTTAATTAAATGTGTTAAAATATATAGTGATTTATTAAATTATTTTGTAAACTAAATTAATCATTTAAATGTGCTGAGAAATGTTTACAATTGTTTCATTTCTGAGTGTATTATTGTTATTGCAATGTTGTTGTTGTTTTTCTTCACCTGTTTTCTACCTCTGATTCGCCGATTCCGTCGGGCTCGGCGACGCGGTTTCAAAATGCATTTCAAGAACTTGAATGCCATCATTCTGATGATGGACGACATATTGTCGGCATTGTGCGCTAGCAAAAGGCGTTGAGGAATGTTCGGGGGTCCATGTTTTCTCTTCACCTGCATTCTTTTATCCCTCCACTCAATTTGTTTGCGAAATCGGTAGCCTTGAGTGCATCGAGATTACAGAGTGCACAAAATAAATAACGCCTCGTTTGCATCATCAACTGTTGTGTGCTGCCTTCTCCAACGAAATCCCACCTTAACCAGGCAGCATAGTGTTTCTGCGGGATGCAGTCCCATCTCGTTCCAGCGGATGGGAACGTTTGTTAGTCTCTCAATGACATCGTGCACCCAGCCCCCCCCCCCCCCAAGAAGACCGGGGAAGACAAAATGGCTGACACTACAGGCTCGGTCTTTGTGCTTTTACGAGATCACAGAGTTGCTGGTATTTTGGCAAAAGAGAATGCGTAGGCTGAACTGGCTAAACATTTGAGGAATGAAAAGGCCTATCAGCGCAACTGCACATGTGAAAACTGATATTTGTTTTCAAATAATAATAAACGATCACAATAGGAGAAGCAGAGTCGTGCCAGAAACAAGCCGATGCTGTGAGAAACTGAACATCGTCCTGGGGAACAGCTTTGTAAAGTCCCGTCGTGCCCACATACGGTTCCGCAATCACATCAACCACAGCCCAGAAGGAATTATAAGCGATCAGCTCCTCTTGCAGCTCGAAACACTTCAATGATTATTACTCCATGAAAGCCCCACTTCACATTGTGAATGAGGCAAATGTGTCCCGGAGTAGAGGGAACTGTGGTTGGAGGTGAAGACCTGGCAAGCAGGGCTGGGTTAGGATTGTGACTTGAATTTTTAGATTGACTTTTGTCTCATGTTGAAATATTTTCATCAGACTTTGCATGTGCACACAGTGGCGATCACACGTCCGCTGATCTTGTCACGGCCCATCGGTGCGACATCTGTAATCCAGACAGCTGGTTCAGTCTGGCACCCTGTGCTTCCCAGTCCACAAAGCCACCCGAGCCAGCCATTCCGCCAAAATGGATTGCACACTCCTCCAGTTGTTTCCAGTAAGGCTGCATTTTTACTTTCATTGTTTGAAATAGCCTGACTCTGTCAATTGTACCATAAACTCCACCCACCCTGGCAAAGGTTAGATGAAATATCACTGAGCAAAATTCCTCACCTTACCCATTATCAAAAATTGGTCTGAACATGACTGCAATTACCATGCAGAGTCAAACTGACGATATCTTGTAAAATGCAGCTTTCACCCGTGAGCCTGACTCGCCTCGCTCGCGGGCGTGGGCCTGATGCGTCTCGCTCACAGGTGCGGGCCTTGCCCACCAGCACGGACTTGGCACGCCTCGGCCCAGTGGGCACGGGCCTAGCTAGCCTAGCTTCCAGCAGGTGCGAGGCTGTCTTGGCCAGACCCAGCAGGGGCAGGTCTGTTGCGGCTATACCCGGCAGGGGCGGGGCCGTCATGGCTAGCCCCGGCAGGCACGTGACCCTCGCGCATAGCCCCGGTGGGCGCGGGCCTGTCGCGCCTCGCCCCGGCGGGCGATGTGGCCCCTTGCTGACCTTGCCGACAGTCACGGGCCTGATGGGCCTCAAACTGAGCTTGTTTACTCAGCTTGGAGAGCTATCTACTGAAATGCATCTCTTACCATCCTATGTTTGCCAATGTTTTATGCATGTCTTAGCTACTCTGAATCTTTCTCGTTAATTATGTGTGCTTTACAGGGGCCATGAGCAAGCGCTGCATTGATGGTTCTACATTGTCCGATAACTGTTATCAGCTATCGACTGATGCAGAGAAAGAACCAGAAGGATGCACTGAAGCTAAACGACCTCGAGTCCAGTCTCACAGCCACTCTCCCACTGAAGCTGTGACCCTTACCCACGTGGACGATTCATCGGCCAAGTGAACTACTTGTGGTGATCCCCGATTCCAGCAGCAGTGCTTTGGATCTCATTAGTCCTGCATACACGTCGTTCAGACATTCGGTGCACGATAATGCAGCGATCATGCAATCTTGGTGACACCATCTGCAGTGGTCACGTTTGTTATCTGACTTTAGATCCTTTGCCTGTCTGTGTTCTGCCTGCCTCGAAAAAGCCCTCTTTCCAGACTGCAGTGGCTGCAGAAGGCAAATTGTTGCCACACTAAGATCTGAGGAAGGTTGACCCCAGCTATATAGAGCACATTTGAAGTCACTGGTTTTCATCAAGTCTGCATGCAGGCTCACACATCTCCCTTTAGGTTGTTGCTATGTTTAGTAACTGAAGAAGAACTATCTCTCACCAGTTTACCAGCTACGAGCAATCTGTGCACAGCGATGGGTCGTACATCACCACACATCTCCTGGGATAACTCCTGCAGATATACAAAGATGCTCTGAAACAAATGAGTCTCTAATGTGCCAGAACATCTGCAGAAAGGGGAAATCTCGGAACAAAGTATGATGGTCATCTTCTCAGCCTGATAATGGTCAGCATCTGCTTTAACACACCTTTTCCTGAAACAATCCTACTTCTGTCAAGGTTTGTCATCGCTTATCCCAACATTTTCAAGCCAAATGATGGGTGCACACACTTAACAATCTGTGTATTATACAAGGGAAGACAGGTACTGCAGCAAGCTCTCCTTGGACACTCCAAGATTCATCCCCATTCTCCAAGTCACTCTGTGAACCAAGAAAACTGCTTGCAAGAGATTTTTTTTTTTTTTTTGATTTTTGCTCGAGCTCAAAAATGTCAGCTGCACCTTGGTTCCCACTGTGGTAAACATATGCTTCTCAACTTTAAGTTGACAAAATCCATCTGGTTAGGATGGCTTGAACTCTGCAGTCAGATCTAGCTCGGAGCAATCTGACTACAGGTCTGAATCCTGACACTCTCGACTTTGCCGTCGCAGCAGATCAGTATGAGTGGTGTGTCCGTTTGATGAATGGGTTGGCAAATATTTGTGCATCAGGGAATGAAAGCCTTCAAGACAGCTTCTCTCCTCGCTTTAGTTGCGCTTTTGTCAGTGGTTTAGAGAAATACCGCAGGCCTTAGTGGGGAGTTCCAAAAGAGTACAAACGGGTCCCAGGATATTCAAAAAAAACAACAACCTGTGTCACCTGTGTTTTTGCTGAGTAACCTGTGTCACCACGGTGGTTTTAAACCTCTGGTCTTTGGCCTTTCCAGGGGTGACATGGATTGACTGAAAGTAACTTATGAACCACAGTTGTTTCGCCTTGTACCGGCCACCAAGAGGTGTAAAAGAAACAAACTCGATGTAAACTTTCAAATCTAGACCCTATGAGTTACTTTCCGAAAGCTTTGGCTCTATCTTTGGTATAAGAAAAAAATACAAACCTTTCTTGCAGAGACAGATTCTACAGGTGGACTGCCCTGTGGCATGATACCTGACCAAACCAGATCCTCAGTCCTTGATTACTGACATATCTGCGACTCACAGGTCATAGGTTTTGTTTCATCAAAAACTGTGACCTTGATCAGAGCACAAAGATAATCATCCCAAGAAAAATCTTTTAAAACAGTGAGCACGAGAACATAAGTTCCACCAGGTAAAGGTTCAAAACGAAACGTTTTCATACAGTCCGATTTGTGCTCCATTGCAGGGTAGCAAAAGCTGCGTAATCGTCACGTGAAACGTCCATGGATTGACTGAAAGCCATAGTGGGCAGATTGCACTGTCTGGTAGTTTGTCAGATTTTCGTCCTGACCGAGGCACGAGGACTAGAATATGGCATTTTGAAAACTTTGTAGCTGACACGCCATGCTTCATGCCTATGGTCTGTATGGCATTTTTCTTCAACAAGTGCTCAATATTGTCACTGTTAACGGTAGCACTTACTTCAAGAGGTCCAATTGCCAAAGCCTCGATTGAACGAGGAGGAGGAGATTACGGCATTTGCCGGATCCCACCTCATTTTAATGGTGGCTGCAGTACCCCCCGATAACCAACACACGGGCCTTCGTCGCGGCCCCTTTGTGTGTGAGAATCGACTCAGCACTCAATGCCCCGTGTACGTGACATCGGAGCCATGGTCGGTCTCACTGTGTACTTTCCGGTGTTTGAATCTGTGACGGATAGCTTTCCAATGGTCGTGTGTAAAAAGCGTAGCTTTTTCAGTCACCTGTATGGACCGAGCTGACCTGTCTTCTACGAGCATGCCGCTGCCTTTGAGGGCAACCGCGTAGCTTTCTGCAACACTAGACGTGATCCTTGCCTCTTCTCTTAAACGTCAGATCACCTGGCTGTGAAATGAAAATACAACTGTATTTCTGCACAAAACAAACCTTGTTGGTCTTGCTGTCCACTTCTTTGTTTTAATTTTTACACTGAAGTTTGAAAGTGTCGATAAATGTGGAAAACGAAGGTGGTTGTGCACTAATAATTCTGCCTGGTAACTTGCTGCATTGTTGGTGTGTGTGTGTGTGTGTGTGTGTGTGTGTGTGTATTTTCAGTGAGCACATATTTATATTTATGCACACACACACACACACACACACACACACACACACACACACACACACACACACACACACACACACACACACACCATTTGCAGAACATGCATTTGGAAATACAGTTAAGGGGGCTGCTTGTTGTCACCGCATGCGAAGCAAAAAGTGGGTTTAAGCAATTGGTTTCCTTCTGTCTGTCCTTCTGACTCCAAATGTCAGTTCATGATCGAGGAACAACTTCATTTAAATTGAATGTTATATTTTAAGCACGAATTGGAACATGAATCGAAAAACGAACCTGAAGTTTAACAAGACTTTGGTTCAGAATTCATCCCGATCACGCATGCGCAGAGAGGAGTGAAATAATATTTTTATTACCTGGCAGTGAAACAAAATTGAAAATCATTCCAAACAGGAAACTTACTGTTTATAAGGACGTCATAAAGGACACAAACGGGCACGAAATATCTGATGTGATGTGTTAAATAAGGCGGTGTAAAAGACGCTACGTCAACGGCGGTAAACTTCTGGAATCTTTTTTTTTTTTCTACAACTTTTAAAATCTTTATTTTATTTCAATTTAATTATATACTGTGCTTGAACACTGTAGAACACAAATCTCATTTTTGGACTTTCAAAACCCTTCAGTTTAGCAGTACTTGGACAAAATATTACGGCGTTTTCCGTCATTTCAACCAATCAAATTTTCCTCTCGTAGATCCTGCCCGTGTCCTTGTTTGGAATTGCTTGAGATGCACCGAGCGAGTATTTTATTCAAAATCTGCAAAATTTTTGCCATGGGTTGTTGAAAAGAAAACGGTCAATCATTCAATCGAAATATAATCGCTTTTACACCATTGTGTGACATAAATAACACCACGACAGAGAAGGTGTGAAGCATCAAACACAGGTGATGCTCATGGAAGAACTTCTCCCGGTGGCTGCCTGTGACGTTAGGAGACGTTGTTGTACTGCCCTTGTAATCCATTGATAAGTTGAGATAAATCGACACCAGGAAAGCAATATCGGAATCTAACCTGGATTTACGACAGCTTGGAATGGAACTCAGAACGAGCGAACCAGATAATACATTACGAGTCATGCAAAAGAAGATTTATTTTGGAAGGGAACAAGGGGTTACATTTTTAAACACCGCTATTTACGGGCATCATCAATGAACAATTGTATTTTTAACCTGGTGAAAATTTGAGTTGTAGTTAATGGAACCTCAGAGAAATTGTCAGTGTTATTGATGTGATTGGAATAGCGGGGAGCTTTATGAGGTCCAAAAGTGATCGCTGCTTTCTGGTGCACAAGAGGTCTCTGGGTCAGATTTTCTTTTCATGTTATCAACCTTTGGACCACAGTTTATTAGTGATGGAGGTAGCTAATTGTGGATAATTAATGGTGTTTGCTGGTGCGATCTTTCCTCCAGCTAGTCTCGCTCCATACATTACAATGCAAACGTGTACATCAAACATCTTCGATCTTGGCTTGAGGGTCAAGCTTAGTTAAAAATAACATTTAATGGTCTTGTCACAGTCACTTCGTCATAATGTGATTCAAACATTGTTATTTGGCCGATTATGAGATGCAACATCATGGTGTTTACACTGATTGTGAAACTTATGTGTGGAGGAAATTAATGACGATGTCACAATGTAATTAACCCCTGACTTGCACAAATGTAATGCTTTATCCATCAAGAATGAATGTGTTACCAAAGTAGCACATTCATTCTGTATGCCTTCAGACTCCATTTGTTTGTGTGGAAAAAACCAAACTTCAATCTAAAATGCATATCAACATAAACTTGCGTCCTCCATTGCAATAAAAAGCCGAGTGTAATAGTTGGTGTCAGAGGTGGGATTCAGGTTGGCTGATGCATCTTTATTCTTAAGTCAGCTCTTTGGCCGAACAAGGATGAAAGACGCATCATCATCAGCCATCAGCTGATGAATGAAAGCTCTAATAATGTTGAGAAAACCCAAAGAAGAGTGTGCCTTTCCCAAAGAGGGAGCTGAGGTTTTGGGTTGGCCGAACCTTAACAGCATTGAGATAACTGATGGTGAAGCTCTCGTGGAAAAAAAAATACACTTCGTGAAGTATTCCTTCAGCGTTGTTGTATGTTACCATCTGTTGATTTAAATGTGCAAGTATTGTGGAAGTTTAACTCCCCTCCACCCCCCCCCAACGCTTCCCTTTACCCCTCCTGGCCAACGCTTCTTACCCCCTCCAACCCCTTTTCCACCGAATGCATGCACAAAGTAGATATTGGAACTTTGTCTCCATTATTTGATCGATCCATTTCATGGGTGTGCATAAGGTGCAGGAAATGATTGGGAAACTGGCAAAAACCCAACAGACAAGGAACATGATGAACAGTGTTGAAGGTGAGTGGCTTCTTAAATACCAAACCTGATATTTAATTGAATTAAACCAAAGTTACAGAATTTTTTGGGGGGAAGTATAATACGGTATACTGTATCATAACTTGGAATGGAAATTGATCGTGATAATACGTACACGCTCCACTCCCACCTCCACCACCACATCTTGTATGCCACAGCCTCAAGGGTTACCCCTGTCGCCAACCATTCACCCCATTTATGCCCTGGCCCAAACTGTGACCTCTCCCCCCCCCAATCACCAACATTCACCCCGTGTATGTTACAACCCAAAGAGTGACCCCAACTGCCCATCATTCACTTCATGTATGTCTCCATCCAAAGGGTGACCCCTCACCCTTCCTTCCCCCAACCCCACTCTCCTTTGCTAATAGAATTTTGGAATCTGCCTCACTGTAAAGTTCACAGCATGCTGAGACGATATCCTAATAAACTGTGATATCTATGCAACCATGATGGACCGTGTCGCTCAGTAAACCCTTAGCTTTATCAATTAGACTCCCAACAATGACCATTTGATATTCAAAATGCTGCTCATCACAAAATACTCTGCAAGTATTAACAAGCCTTTATATTTAAAGTTATCTGCATTTGGGGAAAGTGTTTTGTCATCGATTGACGAGTTCACCTGATCTCCAGTTAAAGAGAGATGTTTCGGTTCACCCTAACCCAAGTCCTTCCCATGAACCTCTAAAGATTTTGCAGCTGTGATATCACACGTGACGGAAAGTTAAAATCGTTAAACTCGTTTTAGATCCTGATGGTTTGTAATCGTTTAAGACTTGCTCAGTGGGCTAATTGAAAGTTCAACAAGTACACACATGTGCACTCAGACACACGACGCACACAAACGCATACCTAAAGGCACTGATGTAGTCATGGAAATGTTGGAGATATAATTTAAAGGATTTCTGAAAATGATGTTTATTTCACAAGACCCGATTTTCAACTTCATTTAAATTTTAAACCTCAAAATATAGTTCCTCTACCTAAAGTAACAACCATAACCTATAAGCAATTGACTGATTTTCCGACTGCCCGGATCATCAGCTGGGCACCGTTCTTCCTCAAGGTTTCGATCGTTTGGGCCCAGAGCCTCTGCAAAAGGTGAATTCACAACCTTGGCAGTGGGTCCGAATTAGAACACACACACACGCACACACCAGGCACACATCTACATGCAAACCTCCATACACACACCTACCTCCACATACACACACACACAAACACACCTCCAACTGTCTCCAACTGCTTATTGGAGTCGTGCGATGCTCCCTCCACTTTGGGATGATATATTTCACACCTGACACAAGATACCTGTACAGTTCTGGATGAAGACCACTCGGTGGCCGAATCGTCAAACCTCAGCCTCACCTGGTGCGCAGGACCACTCGGTGATGTCATCAATTTTTAATATGGATATTCCCAACCACAACCACGTTTTATGAACTTGGTGATTTTTAATAGTGCAATGCAATTGTATTATTTGTATATTTCTACCTCTGCCACCGAAGGTGGACAGAAGTTGTGGATTCATCCATGTCTGTCTGTATGTGAGCAGGATATCTTAAAAAGTTGTAGACTGATTTTGATGAAATTTGGTGGACAGCTTGGGTGTGTGACAAGGACAAACCAATTAGAAACAATGCCATCTCGTGTGGAAAAAAAAAAAATTAAAGATCTAAATCTAGCAAATACGACCTGTTCCACCCTGCCCTTAAAAAGGCCGGAAACAAAATGGTGACTTAATCCACCCCAAACCCACCTCCATCAAATTCTCTGCTTTCCTTCCTGAAATTCCCTGAAGTGTCCATCTTGTGTACCCCACCCCATCCCTCTCCCTTCCACAGATCTCCTCATGTCTCTGTTCCCCACTGTTTTTTTTCCTTCCCTCTCCCACCCCTCTTATCTCCTGCTCCCCTTGTTGTGCGTTTCTATTTTGTTCGCTCTCATATGAGCCTCGACAGTGCATGGAAAAAAAAGGTTTTGAAGTTATGGAGGAGATGCACGCGCGCACACACACACACACACACACACACACACACACACACACACACACACACACACACACACACACACACACACACACACACACACACACACACACACACATAACTTATTGTTATAGATGGATGGATAGATTGTAATGGTGCTTAATTTTATTTGCACAACAGTGGTCTCACTGTGCTGTTTCTGTTGAAGTTGTGTGTCTATTTTTCTCTCGTCGGTTGGTTAAATCGTGGAATGATGTCACGAACGTTCAGTTTAATATCGGTTCACTTCGGACTCATGAATTATTTATTTAAATTCACAGTTTCAGGTGGCAGAGCAGAGATTGATAATCGGAGAACCACAACAAATATTCCAGGTACCGGTTAGACGCACGTTGTTGTGGTCCGAGTGATCCTCAGAGCTTTTGGTTTGCCACTGAGAAGCACCAGTGTGGGTCGGAACATGGAGAGACAGTGAAGTGCCAAAACTGTGGCCAGTCGAGATGCATCGGAGAGAGCAGTCGTACCGCTGGTGGAACGTCCCACTTGTGTGGTGGTCGGTGCAGTGTTCTGGCTGAGCCTCAGTTGCTAAAGTGTGATCTCTGATATCCATACTTGACTTGGGGCATGTCCTAGACTTGGCTTGGGTGCCCTGGTTCGAGTTTTCTGTGTCCAGTCGTGTGCTACTGCCAGGGGCGCACTCCTACCTGACCACTCGCTGGCTTCAGGGCCTCTCGGTGGGTGCACGTTGCTCCTTAGGGCCGATATGCTGCAGAGTTTTTGGTTCTGAGGTTCTCAGCTGATGTCATAGGCTTTGCCAACTTTCCAAAATGCACTCATCTGGACTCCAAACAAACTCTGAGACAATTTGCAAACCCTCACTCCCCCTCAGTGTATATTTCAATCCCCCATGGTGCCATGATAGAAACTCCCAACAGCAAACTGGCTCCATTTTCTCTTTCTTTATCTGTATTGTGGTTACGTATGGAATTTTGACATGCAGAAAACCACAAGTTTTTATATTGTAGATTCCTGAAATGCAATTGTTCATTCGTTCCATATGCTTGCTGAGTGATCCCTTCCTGTGTCGGTGAGGTGTGTATATCAGTATTGCGGGTGCCCTGACAGTTTGCCCCTCTGTTTATTGAGCTTTGTACTTTATTTGCTTTGACCATATGGAGATTTTCTCTTGATTACTCGTGTTGTTGAGTAATTTGAATTGGAAGGTGTGTGTGTGTGTGTGTGTGTGTGTGTGTGTGTGTGTGTGTGTGTGTGTGTGTGTGTGTGTGTGTGTGTGTGTGTGTGTGTGTGTGTGTGTGTGCGTGCGTGCAAGTAAGTTGCTGTTGTTGACTGCTATTTCCACACGTGGGTGGGCTTCAGGAGATGTAATATCGATCTACCAGGTCTCAAAATGAAGTCACAACAAGAAAAAGAGTAATCAAAGATTGCAGACCCTCGCCAGGACTTGTTTTTTTGGTGTTTTTTGTGATGTTTGTGTACTAGTGTGTTGTGTAATTAATGATAGACATAATTAGAACTGCCACTTTATAACTGCTGGCAGTGATGACTGGGTACCAAGACATGCAACTTTGATGCAACCCCTCTTTGATCGGATAGCTGACCCTGACCCACGACGTTTATTATTAATATTTAATTGAATTCAGAATGGGATTCAAATCAAGTGGAAGACAAATTAGGTGCAGTACCGCATTGGGGTCATCGGAAGGAATCCGAGCAAGCAAAAAGCAAAAATGAAGCTATCAGGAGGAACCTGGATAGGATTCGGGTTTCCGCTGCTACTCCTCGACCCTCAAACCATCTAGTCAAGCCAAGTGAGCCTTCTTTAAAAATAAATAAATATATATTTTTAAAGAACCCAGATCAAAAAATTTTAATATTTCTGGTTGCCAGACCATGCGTCCGATCAAGTTGAAATTTAAAACCTACGTTCCCCATCACAACTCAATCATAATTGTGACATTTCATGTCTATCGATGAAATGGTTCAAGAGAAAATTTTTTTTTTAAAGCTTTTCACTCAATCCAATATGGCTGCCAGACCATGTGACCTATCAATTGTTTGTGAACACCCTGGTATCTTCAGGGCTGAGGGAAAATGTGTGCGAAGTTTCCCCTCCATCTGTCTCGCCGTTCTGGAGAAGATTTTTTTTTAATAAGGTTTTCGGGTAAATCCAATATGGCTGCCAAACCATCTGACCAATGATGTCATCAATTTTTTTTGTCTGTGGACCATATTATCCCTTGATGACCTACAAGAATTTTCATTCTGATCGAATGTGGCGTTCTACATAGGCAATTATGACGTCATAATGAAGGAACCCGTGCCGTCATTAAAAAAAAAATCACTTATTCCCCATGAGGAGAACTTGCCGTGTGCCAGGTTTCAGTTTTTTCCTTGGTGTAGTTTTGGAGATAGAGGTCCAAAGTTTTTTTTGCTTTGTTTTTTTCCAACATGGCTGTCACATCACATGACCTCTGACGTCATAATTCTTATTAAAACGTTTCACACGAGTAGTTGCTCCAATGATGAAAAATTTCGTGTCAATCCGACAAGTGGCTGCCGAGAAAAACCCGACTCGTTCTGTGCGGACGAACAAACAAACAAGATGTCATGCATGTATCGACAGCACGATACGCGTGGAATCCATAAAACAAATTTGACCTTAAAAAACCATAATTGGCGGTTAAATTCGATAATAAAATCGGCAAATCCTCGTCAAATTTCCGTCAAAAGGATGAAAAGTGACCATTTTAGAAACGACAATGTTGACCTTTTGGCCTCTGCTGACCTTTTGGCCTATGTTGACCTCAAAAATACTTGTTCATCCAATTCAGTGACCCAATATGCAAATCCTCTTCAAATTTCAAGTCAACCAGATGAAAATTGAGGATTTTATAAATCTCACCGAAGTTGTTGACCTTTTGCCCTCAAAAACAGGAGGCTTCTTCCTGATGACAAACTCTACCACGTGGTGAAATTTCATGAAGATTGGTTTTAAATTGTGACCTGGGAGCGATAAACAGACAGACAGACAGAACAACAAAATCGACTGACCACTATACTTAAAATCTTGGATTTTGCAAGTAACAAATGGACAAACAGACCCAAATTACAACACCCTGTCCTGTGGCGAGGGTAACTAGACCAAACACTTCATGTCTCCAGGAACCGTCGAGGCCATTCAAAGAAGAATAATTAAATAATGGGAAATTATTGTCGAGAAACTGGGACACCAAGACAAACACCTGATGGCTCCCTCCAGGAAACACAATCGAACAAATTCCTTCCCTGACGACTGACTTGAACGCGTCAGGCCTGGCCAGCCAGTTCAAGAAAGACTTGGGCCAGCAATTCAAGAAGCAGATACGGTTCATGATTAACGATGTGCCCTTGTTTGAGTGTGCAGTGCAGTGTTGTGGGATGTCGAGGTTGTTGACAGTCCTCCAAGAGCCCAGCGCTCGCCCAGCCTGCCTGGCCCGGTGTGGGCAGACGAGAGATTGATTTGGGACTCCCAGGGAAACTCTGCTTCGAACAAAGCGACTCGCTCGCTGCACGTCTTTTGTCTCGGTTCATCCGGACGTGGCACAGTGCCTTTCAGATGAATAAATATAAGGCTGCACTCCCACGCTGCACTCCATCTCAGGACGCGAGTACGGCACAGTTTACACCCGTGTTGTGAAATGCTGTACGTCCAGTACGTAGAGCATTTTCATCAGAGTCTCCATTATTCCTGCTTATGGTGAAGTCTCAAACTGATTTAACTGTCACCTTGAGTTCAGGTGTTCGTCCTTAGCACTGGGTAAGAGCTGCACCTGCGATCACTGTGTTTGTCCGTTTGTTTGGGACATCTCTTCCCCTGATCTCCTGATCTCCTGATAGTGAAAACTTGATGATACCGTTCATGATGATACAGTACAGAGACCATGGAAGCTCCATTATCCATCCCTTGTGTCGTCGGCTCATTCCAACATGGCACATGAGATTAATGTGAGCACGCTCGACCCGACCCGAGATTTGCTTGTGTTGAATCGTCGCCATTTGGCAAGCTCGGCATCGAACCCTGTTCTCCTTCCAAGCCTGGTTCTTTCCAGCCACACCCAGTCGAACAGCCTTGGTGTTGAGCCGGCACTCGTAACCGACTTGTTTGTCGCACTTTTGATTTCGTGCGTTTGTTTTTTTCGGATTTTGGGTCGACGGGTGTTCACTCTTAACCCGCCAGTTTGGCCACCGACACGTGGCGATTGTCCACCCGTGCTCTGTATTCGGATTGCCTGCTTGATGACGGGCAAAAAAATCTTGTGACTTGGTGGTTGGAGGTGGTGATGGTGGTGGTTTTAAAAAAAATGAAAAATCACTCGTTGAGTGACACTTGGCAAAACAGCACAAAGTAGAACGGCACTCGGTGGAGCGCATACCTCTCTCTCTGCCAGGTTGAACAGTTCACGTTTTGTATCCCACTGATGGACTGGATTTGAACCAAAATCTCATCCGTGTGTTCTTGTCACCAAACCAACTCATCCACCAAGTTTTGTCAAAACTTGTCCACAACTTTCTGAGATATGATATATATATATATATATATATATATATATATATATATATATATATATATATATATATATATATATATATATATATATATATACATACTGTATTTGTGTAGAGTTTGTGGCCAGGTATCTCAATTTTAGAAATGTTGACCTTTTAACCTTAAAATAATTGGTGGTTGAATTCATTGACCTGATATGCAAATCCTGTTCAAATTTCAAGTCAATCGGATGAAAATTGAAGATTTTTGAAATTTCAGCTGACGCTGACTTCAAACACAGTTGGTGGTTGAATTCAGTGAGCTGATGAGCAAATCCTGTTCAAAAACCTTGTCCCATGGAGATTCTTATTTCTGCATCACATCCTACGTCACCAAACCATCCATGTACGTGGTGTGGGTTGAGCGAGACCTTTTTTTCCCCAGGTTTGCTCCTAGACCATACCACCACTGAAGATGGAACAGTGAGGTTCATATCCTCTGCTCCTGGACCATAACCCCACTGAAGATGGAACAGTGAGGTTCACATCCTCTGCTCCTGGACCATACCTCCACTTAAGATGGAACAGTGAGATTTACATCCTCTGCTCCTGGACCATACCTCCACTGAAGATGGAACAGTGAGGTTCACATCCTCTGCTCCTGGACCATACCTCCACTGAAGATGGAACAGTGAGGTTCACATCCTCTGCTCCTGGACCATACCTCCACTGAAGATGGAACAGTGAGGTTCACATCCTCTGCTCCTGGACCATACCTCCACTGAAGATGGAACATTTAACATCTCCAAAAACGGAATCCTTGGCACGATTCTTGGCTTCAACGGACGATTTAAAGGAAATCCAGGAGAGACGTGTGAAGACCAATGGTGGGTTCAAATGACTGCTTCACTGATCTCAACCTTCAGTCGTGTCTGCCAATGTCTGGTTAACACTTGTTCAGGGTTCAAACCCCATTTATTGTCTTTCAAGGGGTCGGATGTAACTGCAATGGGACTGCCAGGATGGTCTCGGTCTCGAGGTACGTGCACTCGCCATTGAGCCGTGTTGCCTGGATTCGAATCGCGACCCAGCTATGAACTCTCACCCTTGTGTTTCGCATGCAGGGCGATCAGGCATCAAGGTGTGTGCAGTCCATCCGAGGATGGACCTGAATTTGGGTGTCCCATCTGCTCGCCTTCGTTTGTGGCTGTTAGAGATCTTACCGGGTCTTTCGCGAAGCGTAGACGAGTTATCATGGGCACCCTGAACAAATGGACTTCACTTGACAATCAGGCCTGGCCAGCCGGTTCGTGAACGACTGGGGCCAAACTTCCCGTTCGGCCGACCACACACGAGATCGAGGGTTCATCGGACTGTTAAAGAAAGAGTAGTGGTTGTGGTAGTAACATGTAATGTTTTGTCCATTCGGTGTGGACTTCATCATGGGTGGGTCTTCAGTGCAGTTGAAAATAAAATTTCTCACTAGTTAAACTAACTAAATGTCTAACTACCGAGCCATATGTCAGCCCAAACGATTCAAGGACCGCATGGAGATAACGCAAAACATCGAATGTACCGACCTTTGTCTGGTGAGCTCCATCACCCACACCATGAAAGCACAGGTCCACACCGACCTTTACCTGGTGAGCTCCAATACTCACACCATGGAACCACAGGTATGCATCGACCTTTACCTGGTGAGCTCCAACACTCACACCATGGAACCACAGGTATGCATCGACCTTTACCTGGTGAGCTCCAACACTCACACCATGGAACCACAGGTATGCATCGACCTTTACCTGGTGAGCTCCAACACTCACACCATGGAACCACAGGTGCACACCGACCTTTACCTGGTGAGCTCCAACACTCACACCATGGAACCACAGGTATGCATCGACCTTTACCTGGTGAGCTCCAACACTCACACCATGGAACCACAGGTATGCATCGACCTTTACCTGGTGAGCTCCAACACTCACACCATGGAACCACAGGTATGCATCGACCTTTACCTGGTAAGTCATTTCTCTTGTACCCTAATGCTCTAGCTTTGGCATGTGCACACAGGTCCGCCCGTGTCTGAGAGTTTGCATTTGTGTCCAATTCGGTACTCAGAGCAATTTCAATATATATTGTTCATCCTCAGAACTACACTTATACCCAGTGGAGGTTCTGCCCTGTCGACTTCTCTGTCTAGCTGAAGCATATGTGCTGGGTTCGTGGGTCGCTCTTCAGCCAAGACCAGCAAAGACCCCCGTGGACCGTTCGGTTAAATATGGTCCATGTGTATACGAGCACGAATGATCCACGGAGTCCGCTCGGGATGATCTTGAAAGGGTCGCACTGTTTTCATAAGTTTGCTTTGGCTTTTCACTTCAAACTTTTGATGGTAAATGTTGGACCATCTGTGATTTAATTGTTTATGAGATTAAAAGAAAAGTTGAAACGGTTTGTTTTGTTTTGCTTGTTTTTTTTCCAGTCTTGTGTCCATTCCTCGGGAGACTTGCCCAACTTGGAGACGCCAGAGAACAATTATTGCCGCTCGGCGTTAACAAAAAGTCGAGGCTCATGGAGGAGCTCCAATGTAGAACGGATCGGAACGTAACAGAACCGAAGGAACATCATCCAAACAGAACCAATCGTAACAACCAAAGGAACTGTCCTGATGCATCATCCCAAATTTGGTGCATATCGGATGGGTAGTTTTTGAGGAGTTGGTGTGTCAGTCGAATGTAATGGACGTACATACGGAGGAACGAATGGCTGGATACTGGGACCGACTGTGTGAGCTTATTTCGGAGAAAAAAACATAAAAATCAAAATGATTTTCAAACTTAAAGAACCAAGAAGGATTGCATGGGTTTCACCAGACGGAGCGACCAAAAATAAGGGTCACTGGTCACTCACCTGGTAGAATACTGATACTGAGGACGAAGTTAACGTGGAATACAATCAGCAAAATGTACCAATGAACCAATGTTATAGCAAATACCTATTTTGAGGGGCAACCCCCCCCCTCCCCCATTAAATCCCCTTCGACCCCAATTTTTAAAAAGGCGTAAACAAACTTTGGTACATCACGGGTGATGAAGGCTGTGGTCAAGTTCCATTGGAATTGTGTGTGTAGCTTCTGAGAAGAAAGCAAAACCCTTTTTTGTGGGGCAAACCCCCCCCCCCCGTAGACCCGTTTAGACCCTGATTTATTTTAATGGTGTGAACAAACTTTGGTATATGGTGGGTGATGAAGGCTGGTTCATGGTTTCAGCGCCCACAGGCTCATCACGAGACTTGGTATTCCAACGCTGGCGGTGTGGCAAATGAGATTGACCATGTGCTCATTGATGATCGCTGGAGGATGATCCAGAATGCTCAGTTCCTCAATACCAACCACTGGTGTAGCAACTCCTGAAGTTGCAGCTTATATCTGAGAGAATGGTACCATCCCAGCCTAGGCTGGATGTTGGCAAGCTCAAGGATGAGAGGGTAGCTGATGAGTTTACGAACAGGCTGAGTGGAGATTTGGGGGGTCCTGAAGAGTTGTGGAGCGCCTTCAAGACCACCGTCCTTGATGTTGCCGGTGGATGTTTTGAAACTCACCAAAGAATGAAGAAGAATTTTGTCTCAAGTTGACACAAGATACCATTGACCAGAGGCTCGGCTTAAAGGCAAAGCTGAGCTGTTCAGGAAGTTGAGGCAGTGCCGGATTAAGCCTCGGCTGGCCCTGAGGCACATTTTGAAATTTTAGAAAATGGCCTGAAAATTTTAAATGAGATTTTGGGCTCATGGAAATGGACGCCAGACAAAATATGAACTGATTCAAGAACAAAATATTTAATACAAAAAAAGACAAATATTTAATGTGAAAAGAAAATGAAAAGTTGCCTAAATTTTTGTGGCGCGAATTTTTGGCTGGCCCTAAGGCACATGCCTTGTCTACCTAATGGTTAATCCAGCACTGAGTTGAGGAGTAAAACTGTATGTGCATTAAGGGTGGACATGGAGGCCATAGTGCGAGGAATCTGTGAGGGGTAGAGGATCACCCCATGTCAAGGGATTTACGTCCCGCTTACAGGGGAATTCGCACATTGCGTTCATCCAAGCCCATCCCTCGGAGCATTGCAGTGAGAGCACTGCTGCGTACCGGAAACGCGTACCATCCACGAGCCGCGTGCTGCGTACCGGAAACGCGTACCGTGCACGAGCCACGTGCTGCGTACCAGAAACGCAGACCGTGCACGAGCCGCGTGCTACGTACCGGAAACGCGTACCATCCACGAGCCGCGTGCTGCGTACCGGAAACGCGTACCATCCACGAATCGCGTGCTGCGTACCGGAAACGCATACCACGCCGTGCTTCGTCTGTCTATTTTCCGGATGTTTGAGCTTGTTTGTTGTTGCAGTGCCCAGGAGGCCCTTTTGTCACACGTCTCAGTGATAGTGATATTGAAGATCCATTTACCGGGTCGGGACCGTTCAAAATGATCTCAAGTGAGGACGCTATTTTTCTCCACCCGGTCTGGAGAGAGAGGCACGACGGAAAACAATGGGTGCAGTTGGCATACATCCAAAAAAAATTTCAACAATGGAAAACATGTATGACGTCACAAGACGCACAATCATAATAGGAGGACAACGAACGGGGTGGTTCAAAGCGAATGTTGGCGGAAGACAGGCTCGCATGGTGTCACCGACTCTGTTCGACACATTCCTCCATATCGTCATGGACCTGTTTGTTTGACTTGAGTTGTGGGGAAGGTGTTGGAGACGTTAATTAACGTAGTCATTATGGGTTTCGCAAAGGTAGTTCCTGTCTAAAAGAAGAGGTTTCTGATTGGGTGGATGAGGGAAAGGCAGTGGACATGGTATATCTTGACTTTAAGAACGCATTTGATAAGGTTGTTGGTCAAGGTCTATCTGTCCATCTGTTTGTTCCTTGACAAAAAAAATTTTCACCAAGTATGTTGATCTGTTTGGTTAGTTTGTTTGTTTGTTTGTCTGTTTGTTTGTTTGTTTGTCTCCGCTCGCCTACATCCCAAACCACTTAGCTCATCGTTCTCAAACTTTCGGAGATTGTAGGAGATCGGAGTCAAATTCGGGCCTGATTTCTAAAATCTTCAATTTTCATCCGATTGACCTGACATTTGAAGAGCATTTGCACATCAGATCACTGCATTCAACCACCAACTATGTTTGAGGTCAACATCAGCCAAAAGGTCAACGTAGGCCAAATTTCTAAAATCTTCAATTTTCATCCGATTGACTTAAAATGTGAAGAGGATTTGCACATTCGGGCGTTGAATTCGACTCCCAATTATTTTCGACGTCAACATGGACCAAAAGGTCAACATAGGCCAAAGGTCAACAACCTTTTTGGGGGATTTCTAAAACCCTCCATTTTTATCCGATTGACTTGAAATTTGAACAGGATTTGCATATCAGGTCACCGCATCCAACCACCAACTATGTTTAAGGTCAGCATAGGCCAAAAGGTCAACGTAGGCCAAATTTCTAAAATCTTCAATTTTCATCCGATTGACTTAAAATGTGAAGAGGATTTGCACATTCGGGCGTTGAATTGGACTCCCAATTATTTTCGACGTCAACATGGACCAAAAGGTCAACATAGGCCAAAGGTGAACAACTTTTTGGGGATTTCTAAAACCCTAAATTTTTATCCGATTGACTTGAAATTTGAACAGGATTTGTATATCAGGTCACCGAATCCAACCACCAACTATGTTTGAGGTCAGCATAGGCCAAAAGGTCAACGTAGGCCTGATTTATAAAATTAAGAGACAGGGCCAAAAACTATTTACAAAGCATGATATCTAAAAAAAAACGTTGTGGACGAGTTGTGACAAAATGAGGTGGATGATTTGGTGAGGTGACAACAACAAGCCAATTCGATTTTGGTTAACATCCGGATCCAGATCCTGCCCATGAGTGGGACACAAAACGTAAACTGTTCTACCTGGCGGAGGTGTGTGCCGTTCTCATGAACGCATGGAATGGTCTCCCTGGAAAGGTAGTTTGCAGTAGAAACAGTAGATAAGTTTAAATTGGAATTGGATAGGTACCTGGAAGTTAGATGGAGGTGGAGTGGTACCTTGAGCTTTGATGGGTCATTCTGTACATCTGGGTGGAGTATTGTCTATGGGGGGTCTCGGGAAGGGGTCGTGTGTGGTTGATGTTGTGTGTTTTCTCACCCAAGAACCCAAGAAACTTTGCCCACCTGGAAAAGAAAAAATACAAAAGAAGTTGTTTTTATTATTATTATTTATTTAGATAATTAAAATCAATACATCTTCCCATTCGAGCTCACACGGACTGGACTACATATGTATTTGCTCTCTTCTTCGAAAACTACAAACACGATTTCGATGAAATTTGACCACAACCTTCATCAGCCGTGAGATACCAAAATTTGTTCACGGCATAAATAAAAAAATAATAATTAGGGGGGGGTGGGGTCTGCGGAATTTTGAGTACCTGTTGCTCCTGATCCAGGTGAGCTTCAGGACCCACGGTCCTATTTTTAGATCCTCGTGGAGGATCTCGAAGTCTAACTCACGTTGTTGTTCTTGTGGACGTTTTTGTTTCACATCCTACAGTTTTCATCGAAACTTCCTGAAACTTGGCATATGTATGTAAAAATACCCTGCGCAGACAGTAACCATCTCCGATTTTGAAAATTCCTCCCAGAAAAAATAGTTATGACGTCAAAATAATGGAAATCGCTTAAAAAATTATCTCAAACTAGGCAAGCTTTTTGAATTCTGTTTGCGGGAATCGCACAGGGCATTAGAAGAGATGAATTACCGCACATATGATACATCACTATGACGTCATATCAATTTTTATGACGTCATTCCTATTTTTTGATATTTTTTAGTTTCACAACCCAGAGTTTTCATCGGATCTCCGTGAAACTTGCCATGTATATGCAGAAAGCCCACGCGCAGGCAGTAACCATCTCCGATTTTGGAAATTCTTCCTAGAAATAAAATTGACGTCATAATATCGCCACTAATGGAAATCGCTCACACCATTATCTCCGAAACTTGGCAAGCTGTTGAAATTTTGTTTTGCGGGAATCAAGCTGGGTATTAGCACAGATAATTTATCGCAAACCTGATACATCACAATGACGTCATATTCGTTTTATGACGTCATCATTAAGAGGACGAGGATCTCAGCTCATTTGAGCTTGTTAATATCTGCCATTGTCTCATGGTCCCCTCATTGTCACTCGTCCCCTCATTACCCCCAATGAAATGGCATCGCTTTGATGGATAAAATTGGTGTGATGTTGCTGTGGCGCAGGCATGATCGGCCGAATGACGTCCCGCGTTCCTTGAGTATCCTCGTCGAACAAAGTGATTGGTGAAAGTGGGAGTTTGGCCACGCCTTCCCTTACCAAATAAGGGTGGAGGGACAAAGTGAAGGGTGAAAGTGGGAGTTTGGCCACGCCTTCCCTTACCAAATAAGGGTGGAGGCACAAAGTGAAGGGTGAAAGTGGAAGTTTGGCCACGCCTTCTCTTACCAAATAAGGGTGGAGGCACAAAGTGAAGGGTGAAAGTGGGAGTTTGGCCACGCCTTCCCTTACCAAATAAGGGTGGAGGCACAAAGTGAAGGGTGAAAGTGGGAGTTTGGCCACGCCTTCCCTTACCAAATAAGGGTGGAGGCACAAAGTGAAGGGTGAAAGTGGGAGTTTGGCCACGCCTTCCCTTACCAAATAAGGGTGGAGGGATCGTGCGCATGCGCAGTGCCATCTGTCCGCGCTCGCGCTTCTGGCGTGGCGGGTTCGAGCCGTCGGCGTCTTGACAGAAATCCCCCAGTCGGTTTTGCGATTCGTGTCCTCGTGGGGCACGGAGTGGGGTCGGAGCGCGGGATTCTCGCCTTGTTCGCGATTCCCCGGTGGCGCGCCGGACGCGGGATTTTAACTTTTTTTTGTCGCCAGAGCGACGTGGAGGTCGAACGTCGTGCGCGTCGTGCGCGTTCTGTTGCCCGTCGCGTGACTAGCCGAGGGCCTGTCGTCGTTAGGCCGCAAGGTCCGTTTCGCTCGCTCCGAGCACCACTTGCCATGCCTGGGAGGACCGGCCAAACCGCGGGAACACCATGACGAGCCACGGAAGTCCCGTCAAGAGTTACGACTACCTGCTCAAGTTCCTACTGGTCGGTGACAGTGATGTGGGTAAGGGCGAGATCCTGGGGACCTTGGATCAGGACGCGGAGAGCGAGCCTGGGGGGTTCTGCAGTGGCCTCGGTGAGCTGTGCTTGTACTTGTACCCTGACATTTTACCCCAAGTTTCTCCTTCATGTGTTTCAGTCGCGAAATAGTTTATTTTTGTCCGCAGCAGCTGTTTCACCGCCTTGTGTCCCCCACACCCGTCCGCCCCAACCCTGTTATGTGAGGGGTGGGGAGAGATTGGGTAATATGAGGTGGGGGGGGGGCGCTGGTGGACAGAGGGCATTGTGTGCGATAACGTCAGTCGTGTAAGGTGGGGTGGGGTAGGAGGTTTGGTTTTGTTGTGCGATGTGGAATATTTGCTTTAGTTGCTGCGGTGATCTGCTCTGCGATGTGCGGTGATCTGCTCGACCATGTGCGGTGATCTGCTCTGCGATGTGCGGTGATCTGCTCGACCATGTGCGGTGATCTGCGATGTGCGGTGATCTGCTCTGCGATGTGCGGTGATCTGCTCGATGATGATCTGATCTGCGATGTGCGGCGATCTGCTCGACCATGTGCAGTGATCTGCGATGTGCGGTGATCTGCTCGATGATGATCTGATCTGCGATGTGCGGTGATCTGCTCGACCATGTGCAGTGATCTGCGATGTGCGGTGATCTGCTCGGCAATGATCTGCTCGGCGATGTGCGGTGATCTGCTCGATGATGATCTGCTCGGCGATGTGCAGTGATCTGCTCGGCGATGATCTGATCTGCGATGTGCGGTGATCTGCTCGGCGATGTGTGGTGATCTCATGGAGGTTGGACTGTGGGTTTATTTATTTTTTTTCCTTGTTGTGGGAGAGGTTGTCGCACGCTAAAGGGGACGATTTTGGTGAGTAGTTGTGGAGAGACTGATGTGGGGATGGGCCTGTGGAGGGAGAGGGAGAGACTGATGGGATGGGCCTGTGGAGGGAGAGACTGGGATGGGCCTGTGGAGGGAGAGGGAGAGACGGATGGGATGGGCCTGTGGAGGGAGAGGGAGAGACTGATGGGATGGGATGGGCTGGGCCTGTGGAGGGAGAGGGAGAGACTGATGGGATGGGATGGGCCTGTGGAGAGAGAGACAGACAGAGACAGACTGATGCGATGGGCCTGTGGAGAGAGAGACAGACAGACAGACACAGACAGACTGATGCGATGGGCCTGTGGAGAGAGAGACAGACAGACAGACACAGACAGACTGATGGGATGGGCCTGTGGAGACAGACAGACAGACACAGACTGATGGGATGGGCCTGTGGAGGGAGAAGGAGACTGATGTGGGGATGGGCCTGTGGAGGGAGAAAGAGACTGATGTGGGGATGGGCCTGTGGAGAGAGAGACTGATGTGGGGATGGGCCTGTGGAGAGAGAGAGAGAGAGAGAGAGACTGATGTGATGGGCCTGTGGAAGGAGAGGGAGAGACTGATGGGATGGGCCTGTGGAGGGAGAGGGAGAGACTGATGTGATGGGATGGGCCTGTGGAGGGAGAGGGAGAGACTGATGTGATGGGCCTGTGGAAGGAGAGGGAGAGACTGATGGGATGGGCCTGTGGAGGGAGAGACTGTGATGGGCCTGTGGAGGGAGAGGGAGAGACTGATGGGATGGGCCTGTGGAAGGAGAGGGAGAGACTGATGGGATGGGCCTGTGGAGGGAGAGACAGAGACTGATGGGATGGGCCTGTGGAGGGAGAGACAGAGACTGATGGGATGGGCCTGTGGAGGGAGAGACAGAGACTGATGGGATGGGCCTGTGGAGGGAGAGACAGAGACTGATGGGATGGGCCTGTGGAGGGAGAGGGAGAGACTGATGGGATGGGCCTGTGGAGGGAGAGGGAGAGACTGATCTGATGGGCCTGTGGAGGGAGAGGGAGAGACTGATGGGATGGGATGGGCCTGTGGAGGGAGAGGGAGAGACTGATGAGATGGGATGGGCCTGTGGAGGGAGAGGGAGAGACTGATGGGATGGGATGGGCCTGTGGAGAGAGAGACAGACAGAGACAGACTGATGCGATGGGCCTGTGGAGAGAGAGACAGACAGACAGACAGACACAGACAGACTGATGCGATGGGCCTGTGGAGAGAGAGACAGACAGACAGACACAGACAGACTGATGGGATGGGCCTGTGGAGACAGACAGACAGACAGACACAGACTGATGGGATGGGCCTGTGGAGGGAGAAGGAGACTGATGTGGGGATGGGCCTGTGGAGGGAGAAGGAGACTGATGTGGGGATGGGCCTGTGGAGGGAGAAAGAGACTGATGTGGGGATGGGCCTGTGGAGAGAGAGACTGATGTGGGGATGGGCCTGTGGAGAGAGAGAGAGAGAGAGAGAGAGAGACTGATGTGATGGGCCTGTGGAAGGAGAGGGAGAGACTGATGGGATGGGCCTGTGGAGGGAGAGGGAGAGACTGATGTGATGGGATGGGCCTGTGGAGGGAGAGCGAGAGACTGATGTGATGGGCCTGTGGAAGGAGAGGGAGAGACTGATGGGATGGGCCTGTGGAAGGAGAGGGAGAGACTGATGGGATGGGCCTGTGGAGGGAGAGACAGAGACTGATGGGATGGGCCTGTGGAGGGAGAGACAGAGACAGAGACTGATGGGATGGGCCTGTGGAGGGAGAGGGAGAGACTGATGTGATGGGCCTGTGGAGGGAGAGGGAGAGACTGATGGGATGGGCCTGTGGAGGGAGAGGGAGAGACTGATGGGATGGGCCTGTGGAGGGAGAGGGAGAGACTGATGGGCAGGGCCTGTGGAGGGAGAGGGAGAGACTGATGGGATGGGCCTGTGGAGGGAGAGGGAGAGACTGATGGGATGGGCCTGTGGAGGGAGAGGGAGAGACTGATGGGATGGGCCTGTGGAGGGAGAGGGAGAGACTGATGGGATGGGCCTGTGGAGGGAGAGACTGATGGGATGGGCCTGTGGAGGGAGAGGGAGAGACTGATGGGATGGGCCTGTGGAGAGAGAGACTGATGGTTTGTTTGTTTGTGGAAGCGGGGGTGAATGTTTTTATTCGAGACTGTGAAGGGACTTGGAGTAGCAGATGTCATGGGCATTTCAAAAATTACAAATGAAGATTTCTTTCGTTGTTCAACAACCCCTTCATTTTTGGACAACCGTTGGTTGTTTGAGTGTAACATCTGTGGCCTGATGGCAGTAAACGTCCATGTGCGAACAGGCCACGACACACTCGATCGAGCCAATTTAAATCCCATTTCCTCGCCGGACTTGCATATCTGTGATGCAAGGTGCTGAGAACGTGCGGTTCCACTCGCTTTCCTTGGGATTTGCGTTGCGTGCGGAGCGTCTGCCTTGAGGAGAACAAGATGCTCCATTTGGCGAGGCACGGAGTCCAATGGCAACGTTTGTCGAGACTTTCCACGCTCTCCCGACCACTTGGCAAATGGTGCTTCCAAGCTTGTTTCTCACCTTTGTTTGCACAGTGCTCTTGTTTTCATGTAGTAAAACTTGATTGCCACACTTCACAGCGAATCGGGGGATTCTTCTGAGCGACGTGAGGCATTTTCTGTCGGGGACAGATGGTCTCCCTGCGACCGTCGGGCTGTGATGAACCATCTGCCAACGTTGTCCGGACCGCGTGCCGATGACTGCTTGATCCGCATGCTGCACTCACCGTCGTCTCGGGACGCGTTGTCCGATAGGAGTGTGTGCGAATTGCACGAGCAGCTGTCCAAACAGCCGCCATGGTCTCCGTTTTTTGTTCGACTCGCCCAGGTTTTTGAATGGTGTTTTTGTTTGATATGCACGCGGCGCCTCAGTTTTTCAATGGGGCGTGGGGGTGGTAGGGTAGGTGTGTAAGGGTTGATGGGGCGGGGGGGGGGTGGGCAGGGAATGTTAAGTGGAAGCTGTCAATGGTCGTCCTTGTTAGAACGATGCAAACAGTCGAGTTGTGAGGGCAGGTGGTTCCCAATTTATCGATTGTTTTTTATTTTTATTTTTTTAACCACGTTTGCCACCACATTCCTGTCCGGTTAAAAATGATGTGACCTCAGAGAAAGATATAATGTTGTGCAAACACTTCCCCCGTGGACGTGCCTGGGCACGCCTGGGGTATTTTGAAAACTCTTTGTCAACCTCCACTTTGTGATATTTTATTGTTGGTGAGCTGCAGTGGGGTAGTGTTGATTTGATCATTCTCTGCCCCTTTTGTAGGTGTGACGTGCATCTCCACCACCATCCTCCTGGACGGGAGAAGAGTCAAGTTACAGCTCTGGTACGGCAGTTGTTTCCCATATTTCGGATCTTTGGCGAAAAACTTTCGGTGCCTCCTCCGTGGTACTTGCGGATGTTCATCTGGGGTTTACCTTTAACTCGCGTAGTCTGCCAATGTGCGCAGCCCCATCGCTGTGCTTTTATCCCCGAGGTTTGCAATGCTGGCAAGAGGCCGGTCATCCTCCCTACTTGCACTGTTTCCTGAAACACCCGTGGGAATTTGGTGCGTCATCGTCGCTCCGTCGTACCCTCCACTGAGTGCCATTAGGCACTCCCTCCCTCCCTTCCTTCTTCCTCCCTAACTTCTCAGAGGTGTTATTGCCAACTTGTGTGCGTTTCCACATCGCTCATCTGGCATTGTTGGCCCACTCGGACCGCCTTTGGCTCGTCCTGTGCTGTTATCGTGTAAAGGCCAAAACAGCCTTATGTTTAGTTGAGCAGCAGTGCAGTACAATCGTGATTGTATTGTCGGAAGCTCGTTGTGTGTGGCAGTCTGTTTGCGGTAAGCCGTGTACCAACCGCCACGATGTTGATGCTCGTTCACCGATTGAAGTCTTTTAACTTGCTGCTCGTTGTTGCTGTTATTGTTGTTGCTGTTCCTTGATGCTTTGCTTGATTTTTTTTTTCATCTTTATGAGCATTACAGGTGTTTTTTATTTTTTTTATCTTTTCAATAGAATAATATTTATAGCCAGTGTAAATTGACTGCATTTACACCTCACGAGTATCACCCATCGCTCTGCAGTTCAAAGCACGTCGGCCCATTGGAGTATGATCTCGCTTTTCGAACGTTCTACTACGATGCAAGAGTTTCTGGATTCTCCCCCACCCTCCCCTTACTACTTCCCTGTTTCATCTCCTTTCAATTCCATTTCGTTATTGTGACATAGCTTTGACACGAGGTTCCGGGCCTTTCCTCCAACCATATGCTTTTAATTTGGTTGTGCTTCAATCGGTGGAATGTTGTTGTTAGCTCTGGGTAACTCCAATAGTTGGCTCGAGCTTTCAAAACTATATCTGGGGCCAAATGCTGTGTGGAATGCATGGTTTTGACGGCTTTTCCGACGGCCTATCGGCTCCAAATGTTGCCACGGCCACCCGAGCCCTGATTAGGGCCCCATTCCGAACGCCCGTTGCGTGGCCTATATTTTCCTGCGACATGTTGCTATGGCAGTACATCGTATAGTGTATCTTTAGTGCGAGAGGGCACAGAGACCTCATTTTAGCCACGATTGCATGTGGTTTTCCAAATGGATTTTGCGTTGAAGTGGGTTGGCCGGGACCAGTGTGACCACTCCTCATTTTCATAAATGCCAAGGTGAGCCAATTAAAAAAGCCAATAATTCACAAGGTTTCGGAAAAGTGATGATAATAGAAAACCTATACGCCAAGAAAACCTATAGAAAAACAACGAATAGCCAAGATATTGTGAAAAAGCGAAGGAGTGGTCGCACTGGCCGGGACATGGTGAGCCTCCGTCGCCATTGCCTGCAACTCATTTTGAAGTTCAGCTTGTGGAATTCAACCTCATTGAGGGAGCAGATGTGTGCCATGATGTGTATGGGTTTGTTTGCGCTTTCTTTGGGTTCCATGATGCTGCTGGGGATCGGTGGGTTTGCAGTCATTTAGAATTCTCTTCCTTTCACAGTGACTGGGTTTTATCTACGTGTGCCATTTAACTTCACTTAAAGCCTCCCCCCCACCGACCCCTTCTTCTCCCATGTCCTCATACCTGGTTGTGTTTGCTTTGCTGTTGCCCATTCATCCATGTTGTGTTTGCGTATGTTACGTGTTGTACATTTTATTGAGGCAGATGTAACATGCTGCTGAGACGTCAGTTGTATGTGTTTTTCTCACGAGCGTCCATCGTGCAGCGAGTTGTCAGTTCGACTGAAAGATCTCTCGATGTGATTTTTACCGCAGGGATACGTCCGGACAGGGCCGGTTCTGCACGATCTTTCGCTCGTATTCGAGGGGAGCACAGGTAGGCTCTTTCATCGTTCCGCTGCCGACCATCCATCCATCCATCCGTCTGCACTGCACTATGTACTATCGTGGAGGAACTTTTACTTCGTAATAAGTTTCATAGACAATGAAATGATCAAAATGGTGTTGGCATTTGAACCTGCTGACGGTGTTGAGACAAGTGCGTTTATCGGGGAGGGGAGGGGGGAGCTTTCTTCTCATATCCCTTTGTCTCCCCATCCCACCCCAGGGCATTGTGCTGGTGTATGATATTACCAACCGGTGGTCATTTGACGGCATTGATCGCTGGATCAAAGAGATTGATGAGGTGAGGGTCCCCTCCTAACCCACTCTTTCATGCTGCTGTTCCTTCTCATTCCACTCGAGATTGTCAGAGGTTGATGGCCAATCGGTGCTCGTTGTAAAGTTGGTAATAGTAGTCGTAGTAGTAGTGAAAAGGGAGTTTTTAATTTTCATATTACATTCATCAATTGGTTCCATTTTGAACATTTATTAATTTCTTCTTTTCACGTTTTCTCCACATATTCCTGTTGTCACTGCATGGACCACATTTCTAGTCCATGTAAACACAACGGCACTTCAAAGTAGCAACCCAACCCCTGGTACACATGAGTTTGTTTGTACGTTCAGTTTAAATGACAAATAAACGATAGATTGCACCTGTTTTTTAATTTTTGTACACATAGTCGATGCTCATGGAGGAGCTAGTAGACTGAACGGATCAGGACGTAACAGTCGAGAGAGGGGATGGGGGACAACAGCAGAGTTGAAGGACAAAATGGAGGCAGACTTGGACAAACAATGGGTTGGGGGAGAAATGGAGGGCAGAAGAGGAGGCATCGGGTAGACAAGATGGGGATACAGAACAACTCTCAGGAGGGAAAACTGGGTACTTGGAAGGTGGAGGGCTTGTGTGGGGGGGGGGGTTAAATGGGTAAAAAAGATCATGGTTTTGGATTGGGGATGATGTGAGATGGTGGTGAACAGCTGTCTTGAATACCTCGGTTCCATTACCGACCCAGCTGGAAATTGTCATCCAGGTGCTTCACAGGTGAGGCATTGTAGCAATGAGTGCGCCGTCCTTTGGAGGAATGTTCAGCCAGGCGTCCTTTCTGTCAGCATTTGCTGGTTTCACGTGCAAGATCGTAATGAACCGCAGTATCGCCGTTGAAACTTGAACGAATTTTGATCTGTAATATGCAGCTTTCCATCAGGCTTGGCATTTGACGTTGATGATGATCTCTCAGACTTGGTGGAAAGGGGGAAGGGGAGGATGTGCTGGGAGAGCCTGGGGCTATATTAGGGAAGTTCGTTACCAGTCCGTCAAGTTGGAATTCCTGGGTGCGACACCATCAGAAGTGCTTTTAATTTATTGGACTGGCAAAGTTTCACTTGGGTATAAATCATATAAAGGACTCTCAGGACTTTTATTCCAAACTTGTCAACTGGACTTTTTGTGTATTCTTTGTGTTGGGAGGTGATATTCAGCAGAGCTCAAAATGCATGGGGGGGGGGGGCTGTGTGAATTTGCCTTTAAGCTCCACAATAGCTTTAAACAAATCAAAAGCGGGGGCGAAAAATTCAAAATATCCACTGGATCATTGCCCACGTAAATATCAGGATGTATTGTGGGCAAGTTGAAGAGCGTCCAAACAAGTTTACAGCAGGCCACCCCGAACGCGGGTTTCCGCATCGTGGTTTCGCTCCATCGTGGTTGAATGATTGTGGTGAAATGTGCCTGATCGCGCCATGGGTCTCTCACTCTGGCGCGGAAGAATACACAACCACACGTCTGTCTTACCTCACAGCCCCACGCTGCCCTCCATCACAGACTTGGTTGCTCTTTCGATATCGTGCCGCACGGACTGTGATCGCGTAATATTGTGCGATATGGTTTGATATCGCATGATTTGGTTTATCATGGGGTGTTCGTGACAGTAAAGAGTTATGAAGAAGAAGAAGAACATGTGGGCTTTTAGTGAAATAATAAGGCAAATGAAACGTATAATGTTGCAAGAAGCAAATTCAATCATGAGGAATGTTGGTTCAATCGGGAGGTCATGACAAAGGAAGGAATAAATGAATGAGGCAGAATGAGTTTGTGAATATTTTATTTTATTTCTTTGCAAGCAAAAATGTTTGTTTATTTTGAAGCGAGGAACGGGAAATATGATAAAGTTGAGGAGTTTGAAAGAACACACTTGGGATAAAGCAGAATGAGGAACATATCGTGAGGTTTTCGTGAGTCTTTATGGAGCTCCCAGCCTGGTGGTGGCTGGTTTGGGATCTCAGGGTCCTGCGTTCGAGCCCTGTTGGCTGCTGAATTAACATCGGGTGTGGTTGACTCGGCCTGTCATCCTTCCGAGGTCGGCGAAATGAGTACCAGTGTACTGGTGTCGGGGCACAACATCAGCGGCATAGTCGTGCCCCAACAAAATGAGAGCTACCCGGCAGCCAAGCTGCCAGAGGCAAGAAGAAGAGGAAGAAAATGGAGTTCCCAACTCTCCTTGAAGAGACCAGGCTATCCTCTACAGGCTCAGACTCGGAGATTGTTCTCTCAACTCGTACTTACAGAGGATAGCAGGGTTTTCCCTGGGTTTTAAAATGACCTGGGTAAAACTGCCAACATGTATAATTTTGCAGCCCGCGGCGGCCACGACTAGTGCGCACGGGGGGAGAGCGAGAGAGGGGGGGGTCTGCCCCAGGAAATTTAGCAATTTTAGATGTTCGTAGGTGCATTCTGAGCATGCAAGTGGAGACACAAATTAGTATCTTTGCATCATCAATTTTGTAAAAAAAATTCTCACTCACAACATATCTTATATTTAGCATGTATGTATCTTCACCATAAATATTCAAAATCTTTGTTCTGGTTGTAATACCCATCAATGATATTTTTAATATCTCGACTTGCATTCCATTAACCATGCATGGGATTTCATTAAAAAAATTTGTGATATATCCAAACAAAATTGCTTGTCTGATCAATATTTCCAAGAAATAAATTTGTATTGAATATACTCTGTACTTGTGTGAGGCACTCGGTGTACCAATCTACAATACAACTATGACATGGATATTATAAGTTGACAACAAACTCTGGTGTGCAGTGTGTATTCAGTTTATTTACATCTCTCCAGCCTGAGGCTGACTCCCCCAAAGGTTACTTACTCTGCCTTTAACGGTTATCAAAAGGGAACACACTTTCAGCAACATAAATCAAATTGCATGTTCAACGGAAAAGTAGTTACCAGATGAACAAAAATAGTACATCGACAAGTTACCATAGATGAGTGAATAAATGGGTAAATATTCCACTAGCACCATTGGTTCAACCATCACCACCACCTCCACCATCACCATCCCTCCGATCCCATCACCATACCACCACCACCACCACCACCAACCATCACTTCCCCCACACCCATGACCACCACCTCTCCAACTCCATCACTACCCCCACCATCAACCTCCACCACCACTTCCCCCACACCCATCACTGGAAATCAAGGTTTGTGATGATAGAAGGTTGTATTGTTGTAGATTTTCGCCCGTTCAGCGTGCGGACGACCGCCTTTAGCCCAATTACGGCCGTACGCGCCCACCGACCGTGGCAATCTCGTCGCAGCTTCCGGATCAACGCCGAAACCCAGCTACGGGTCTTTTTAACACACCATAAACCAGCCAACTCTGTCCACGCGCTACAGGGTCGATCGCCGAATTGTCGATGTAGCTAATTATTCGCGCGGACAGAAATGCCGGGAGTTTATACCTCGACGGGACCTGCACGAAAACGAGCCGCTTAAGCAGCTTGTTCCGTATGCGATTGCCGAGCGGTTTTATATCGCCAAGTCCCGTCGGACCAGATGTACGTTTTATCAGCTTATATAATCAGCCAGCTAATATCCCGAACGCAATTATGGCAGTCAATGTAGGAAGGGAAGCAACGAGCAGGTGACATTCAAAAATGGGGACATTTATTCGTACAGGCACGTAAGCAGTCAATGGCTGAATGGGGGCAGGACACGATCAAAAAGCCTACAGCCGATGTCTACTTATTATGTACAAGCACATACTTGCTCACAATTCTACTGAGAGACAAGGCGCCACAGACTTTCATACAAAAACCCAAGAAAGAAAGAAAACAGGCTCGTAAGCCTTTATTATTGTTCAGAGCCGGGATGACCGAAGGGGCTCAGAGACCGAGCGGGATACCTGGCCACCCTCGTGGTGACTCGCTGGGTCCTGGTTCGGGTTGGCGACCCTTGGTGTTTCCGGCTCGCTGGCTTGTTGCCAACGCTGCAGCGGCTTCGAATGGCGGCTTGGTGGGTCAAGGGCCTTGCGACGTGCCCGACTCTCCACTGCCGTCTGGCTGCGCTCCAAGGCTTCTCCCACGAGCTACTGCTGCAGCGATCTCGACCCACCAACCCGACGAGACTCAACTTACTCCAACTCTCAACCGGCTCTCTCTCATGCACCCTCTTCCGGCGAGCGAACGCGGCTTTTTTTTATCTCCCCCAAGTGGAGGGCCGCGGTGGGCTTTTTCCACCCGAAATCAGCGCCCTCCTTCTCTTCACCTTTGAACCCTCATTCAGGCGGGATCCACCCCGATCGAAGGCGAACGTGGTCGATGAATTGCTCTGGTTGTTGTTATTGTCGTCGTTGTTGTTAAAATAAAAGATAGACAGAATAACGGCTAACTGAAGATGCACAGCCCGGCACACGAATAATTCCCGTTATACATTGGTGGGGAAATCTAACCTGGAACACACACTTATCGACATAACTGATTTTCGGGGAACCTGAATAGTGATCTGTGAATTTCCACAACCGTAACAGTATATACATGTGGACAATGTTAAGTCATTTGGGCGGCCAGAAATGGGTGTTTAAGCAGTTAGGCTGCCGCCCAAGTGAGCCCTATGGATGGAAAACACTGGGATAGGGTGTTACCTTAAGGGGTTCTGCGAGTTTAAGGTTCCTGAAGATTTTGATCACATCTTCATGCAATTCCCTCGGTACGGGGGACCCGGATTGCACCTCTTCCACTCTGCCTGAGAGATGGGGATCAGCTGGTTGGGTGTACTGGACACACTGTGCTGATTAAGCCAGAAGTGCCCTCAACTCTGCAAATCGTTGAAATTTATCAAAGAAACGGGTCTAATAATATAAAGTCCCCCGTACTTGTCTGCTCCGGCTGAAGTATTTCGGTGCGTGGCATATATAGAGCGTCACGGCTCTGAAAATGCAATTGAACCAATAGAAGAAGTCTTCATTAAGAGGTGCTTGAAATTCAAGCGTGAAATGGACACCGTCATGGCACCTTATCCGGAGGTCTATAAGGACATGCAGAACAAAGAAGAGCAGACAAAGATCACCTCCTTCACAAAATCTGATGACTTCAACCCTAAGCCAGGGACGTTGACGTTATCTCAATTATCCATCATCCATCTTGCGGTTTTGCCCAACGCGAGGTTTTTCAAGAAAGTAACCCCTGTGAACGGGGAGGGTCTGCTGTACCAAGTCGACAATTTATTTTCTGTTCTCTGCTCCGCGAACGATTGCGAGCGATCTGCTTACCGGCACAGTCATATTTATTTCCTACCCTGGGCCTAAATAATAAATAGTCACGGACGTGAGCTTCGCCAGCGAAAAAGGCCGTCCTGCTACCATCTGTCACTGGCGGCCCTGGAGCGTTGCGGGCTGGTTGTGGGTTCCGATACGGTATCTCGCATATTAGATTACAGCATGGCGCATGTTGGAATCTGGATCATGCTGAAGAGTTCCGATTCAACCAAAATGTGTGCAACCCACCGGCACCACAGAAACTTCAAAAGTGCCTTCGAGATCCTCTTCTGAAACAGACTGGTCCATCTACTGTCGTCACCAAGAAGAAGAAGCCCGTTTCCAATGAAAGCATTGTAAATGCGTAAATCTATAAAAGCAATTTAAAGTTTAAAATGCCATTGCTATCAATTTCTAAAAGTGCAAAAAAAAAAAAACATAAAAAAAATTGGAACTGCACTGAAGAGCGCGTACCTTCACCAGGCTGAACAGTTTACGATTTGTGTATTTCACTCCGCCGGATCTGATTCCTGACCTGAACCAAAATATTCTTACAGATTTGGGGTTTGAGGCTTGCCACGAGGGAAAGCATTTGGGTCCGTCCCGAGCGCCCCATCCTGAGGCGGGCACAGATAACTCTGCGTGCTGACGGGTTGCTAAGCAACCACGAACGCCAATTGGTACTGCAGGGTGACACTACTCCGCATTATACCTTATCTGTCGATGGACTTATGAAAAAGGGGGGGGGAGTCACGTGCCCTCTGCATACATGCATGGAACTTACCATATCAGGTGCAGCCAAGTACGCACCAGCTAATAAGAGCCAACTGGATGGGGTGGAACTTTCCGGTTAAACTGTGTGCAGGCTATGCTGGATCAAAGGAGGAAAAGGCAGAACGAGCTGGATATATTTGTAACTAGAAGGGCACTCGGCAGAGCGCATACCTCCGCCACACAATGCCTGATCCAGGAGAACATATCCAGGCCCAATACATTTTTGTGATATCATGCTATATATATATATATATATATATATATATATATATATATATATATATATATATATATATATATATATATATATATATATATATATATATATATATATATCGTTTTTGGCCCAATCTCTCAACAGTGAAGAATCAAGTTTCTCAACAATCTCTCAACTTTAAGTATTCAACAATTATCGTACCTGGATTCGGATGTTGATCAAAATGGAATCTATTCATCCTTGTCCCACACCCAATGTGCCCACCAATTTTTATCCGAATCCCTCCATAACTGAGATATCCTGCATGCAAACAGACAAACAAACGGGTGAAAACATCACCACCGCAGGTGAAAGGAGGTTGAGGTAATGAGGGCAATTTATTCAGAAAGCAAGGGTGCTGAAAGGTGATGTGGCACAATAATTAAAGGTTTTAATAAGTAACGTGTACAGCAGAGGAAATTAAGAATTGATGAGGTACGGCAGAAGAAATTCAATTACTTACAAAAGAGAAGACACAGGTCAGAGCTAAACCGAAATTGCACTTCTACAATCTTATCTTTAATCTACCATAACAGGTGCAATCAGACACGTGCGTGAGGAAATCAGAGAGCAAGAGATGGGAGTTTGAGGCGTGAACGACCCCTAGAATACCCAGTGTGCGAGATGGACCAACACAACCTAGTTGCTTAAGAGGGGGAGGAGGGAGGAAAACTAGGGATGTTTATGGTGCGTGAGTGAGGAGGGGCAAAATGAGGCGTCATGTAATGCAGAAGAGGGAGAGTGAAGAGGTTCATGTCTGCAGTTGCCCTTTTAGTTTTGTGCGTTTACAGCAGATGAGATATTGGATGAGAGAGACAGTATGTGTGAGATGATAACTTAACGTGGCATGTGAGAAAGTCTGTATGTGTAATTACGACATCTATTGTCGGTGTTGCGTTCTGCCTACTCGGCGCTTCGCTCCACCTTTCCCCTCGCGCTGCTGTTCAGGTCTGGACCCCCTCTCGAACATCCCTCTACACTCGGAATCAGCCGCCTCACACCCAGGAGAAGATTCTCTGACATTGGAGACTGGTGAAAACTACTGACTGATCCTTTTGCAGCTATTTTATAGAGTCTGTGCGAAGGAAGATCCAAAAGTTAGATTAAAACGCTCTATAGTCGTATCTGAGCGCTCCGCTCCCATTGGCACGCAGACGCCTCCCCGAGAAGTAGCCTCGCCTCACGAGGGTCCGAAGCCAAAAATTTCCTCATTCACCCCCGAACTCGGCTAACTGAGGAAGCTCCAAGATTAACATGGGCTGCGGGTTTTTGGGAGCGCTCTCCGGCCATGAACGTGCGCTGGGCTTCAAATGAGGATCACTTTTTGTCGGAGCGCCAGGGTCACTCGGACGGCGTTGAACGGACCTCATCGCATTCTTCGGCTACGGGCCAATCTGTTCTGACCCCAAACATCCGTCATGGTGGGTCATGTCCATTGTTCATTGACATCCTTAAAGGACTGTGGTGAACGTTCGGGGTACTGACTGGTTGCGGAATTTCGTTAGGTCGGGGAAACACTGTGGCGTTTGTGGTGATGAGGTTGAAGCGGTTTTAACGGTTGTGGTGAGACGATTGAAGCGTTTGTAGTGATTAGGCGTTTCTGTTGAAGAGGTCGGGTGTAGGTTATTGTTGGGATTTTTAGGAAGGCATTGTGGTAGTTGTAAGAAGGGTGTAGCATTGTGGGTCGAGAACTGAGGAGTCTGAAATGAAACGTCCGTCGGAGAATGGCACGCAGTTTGAACGGGGCCGCTGCAGCATATGTTCATGAGGCTCTCTGTTCACGTCACCGTTCGGTCTGTGGCGTGCATGCTTGCTTGAAGGAGAGGTCGTGTGTGCAAAGTAAATTTACAATAGATGAATGGAATTAAAGACCTAACTAAAAGGCCTCGCGACGCATTTTGTCCCATTAACCCACTAGACATAAGTGAAGGGCGATTTGAAACGGATACCAATGAAATAATTGCCTGGGGATCACAATATGTTGGGTGCATTTGCTTTGAGTGGCGGTTTCACAGAACCGCAACAATATAATCTGCTTGTTCTTGTCACCTGACAATCTCATCCACCACATTTTGTCATAACTTGAACACAACTTTTTGAGATATCGTTTTTGGCCCTATCTCTCAGTGGTGAAGAATCCCTTAGAAATTCCAGTATCGGGATCTTCATCCTGTGTCGGAGTGGCGACCCGTCCAGGATTGTGCCTAATCGCCAAGGAGACTGCTTATGCAGCACCAACTCTCTGCACAGAGTACGGTGTCCCAATGGATGGATGGATGGAACATCACCAAAATGTAATCGATTCATCCTCGTCACAAACCCATCCTCCCCACCAAATTGAGTCTGAATCCATCCACGACTTTTTGAGATATCCTGTTCACAAACAGACGGACAGTTGGAGCACAGACAAGGGTGACAACATAACCTCTGTCCACCTTAGGTGGCGGAGGTAATAATGCAACACAAATACAGAACGTGACATTATTATATGACGTCACCTTGCAAAGAGTTGGTGAATATGAACAAGGAGTCCCAGGATCAAAAAAATAGCCCTGATAATCAAAGGAAGCCTTCTATTTTATTTATTTTGAGCCCTGATGTGCGGAGTGGGCCGATTTATGAAGCTGGCATTATAATTTGAGCATCCCACGAGTGATATTTTTAAAGGTTTTATTAAACCCAGGAGGTCACGTGTGCTGAGCATTCCTCGTGTCCTCGTGATGTGGGCCTTTTGACAGCCAAGCTTATGTCGGTTTCACCGACTGTACTTTGTACTACTTATCTTTGCTGCTTGTTTTACACTACCTATGATGCTCCTGTGTGCGCATCTTAGCATGTCCAGATGTTTCTGATGCTCCCCGTGCTGTCGACATTCCCGTCCTCTGACCATGGCGTTGTTTTTGTCTGTCTGTCTGTGTTGCCATTGCCTTTGAGGTCAAAGGCTGTGTGGGGATCAGTGTGGACCAGATTACACTCTCCCTGAAGATCATTAATGAGCCAGCTGGCTTTTTGCTGATATGATAGCCACATGCTGATTCCCCTGAGACGAGTTCACTTTCAAGAGGTGAAATAAACAAATAAACACGAGTTCCCTTTCAAGGTACTTTGCTGCAGGACAAGGCCATTTGGATCATCAAAGCATGTGCTTGTTTGTCTGTGCTCCATCCTTTTTAAATGCTGAGCGCCAAGCAAAGAGCTGCACGTACCATTTTTGAAGTCATCGGTATGACTCGGCCGGGGTTGGAACTGCCGACCTCCTGGACTCGGACCGGAAGCTCCAACTGTGGCACCACCGAGTCTAGTTGATTCCACGCAATTGGAATTAAAATCTTTAATCCTGCTGACTTCACCGAGGAACCCACAAGTTCTACTATGTGTGTCCGCATCGTCTCCCAGGAAAGGTAGTGGCAGCGGAGGGAGTGGGAGAGGTACCTGGATGCATTGGAGATAGAGGGGTGTGTGGATGGGAGGTCGCTTTTGTGTGTGGATGGGTAATGATACTTGGGTTGGTGTAGCGCAGGCATAATGGACCGAATGGCCTCGTCCTGTGCAAAAGTTCCTTGTGTATCATTATTTTGTCATGTAATTGTTTAGCATTTGTAATGTTGAAGTATAGGGTAATGAAATGTGACCTGATTGTTAATCACAGCAAGATTGAATATAAGGTGTAGAAAATGTCAAATAACTCGCCACAAAGATCAGCGACAGTCTTTGTGGAGCAAAGGTTTGCCCAATCAGACGGAATACAGACAGCCCAGGCAGGTTAAGGCTTTCAAAACCGTGGGATTGTCTGTTGAGCGGCATCGGCTTGCCTGTGACCTGGCTTGTAAAAGTGCATGGAGAGCTGGAAAGCAGACGTACATCAACAAAGAGCAAGAAAGGTAAGATCGACACGTGGTTCCAAGGTAGTAAGATGGGTGAAGGAGCATACCAGGGGAGAGATGTGTTTGTAAAACTGGAGTTGAATCCGCAATTAGGTGACGTGAACACGAGCAGTCTGGACTTGGAAATCCTAATAAGGAATACTGTTATCACTCGTGTATAAGCTGCAGTTTTTTTTTGTTTTGTTTTTTAATATATTTTATTTTCTCCCCCCAGAAATATCTGATCAAAATTTTGGGTGCGCCAACCTTCATTGCTGGGTGCCGCCATCTTAAAAATGCAGTGCATATTTTTCATCACGATTGTTGTGCACTGGTATTGAGGCTGATGATTTAGTTCTCAATTGCTTTCTCTCCAACTCTCCCTGGCAGCATGCACCCGGTGTTCCGCGGATCCTCGTGGGTAACAGGCTGCACCTGGCGTTCCGCAGGCAAGTGGAAACCGACCACGCACGCGCTCTCGCCCAGCGCCTCGGCATGACGTTCTTCGAAGTGAGCCCGTTGTGCAACTTCAACGTGACGGAGTCTCTCACCGAGCTGTCTCGCATCGCTCTCATGCGTCACGGCATGGAGCGACTGTGGAGGCCCAATCGAGGTTTGAGTCGTGGTGGTCACCACCTTCGTTGCTCGGTTTTCTACAGACAACTGTATGGTGTTGTCTCAAAACGGAAATTTATTTTCACATTGAATAAAATTTTACATAACACCACTTGAAGGAAAGCTCCCAAAGTGCTTGTACAGGGAAAAGGACATGGGTTTGCAAAATCAGGAGAATAGAGATTAAATATGGGCAAAATGTCTGGTGTTGGCTTAATGGCGAGAGTGGTTGGGCTTGGGTCCCGAGTTCAAATCCCACTCGGCTGTTGAATTAATACCAGGAAGGGTTGATTCTGCCCATCATCCTTCTGAGGTTGGCAAAATGAGTACCAGCTTGCTGATATCCTGCGTCGGAGTGGCGACCCGTCCAGGATTGTGCCCACGAGCCAAGGAGACTGCGTAGGAGGCACCAACGCTCTGCACAGAGTATTGTCCCAATGGACGGATGGACAAAGGATAGAAACTAGAATTGCACTCAGTGGAGCGCATACCTCCACCAGGCTGAACAGTTTACGTGTTGTATCTCACTGACACTGATAGACTGGATCCGGACTTGAACCAAAATCGAATCTGCTTGTTCTTGTCACCCAACTCGTCCACCTAGTTTTGCCAAAACTCGTCCGTAACTTTGAGATATCATGATTTATAGTTTTTGGCCCCATCTCTCAATGGTGAAAAATCGCTTAAAAAATATATTTTTTTATACTATCCGGATGTGCAACAAATAAAAATCTAATCTTTTTGTTCTTGTCACACTTCCAACTTGTCCTCCAAATGCGTCCTTAACTTTTTGAGATATCACACGGAGACGGACACACACATGGGTGAATACATAACCTCAAACCCACCTTCAGTGACGGTGGTGAAAATATTTTGAGAGAAGACCGAGTTTGGAAGCCTCGTTAATAGGTGATGGATTGTAACAAAGGGAGGAAAGAGCTTGATCACCGAACAGTTTAACTCTTAGCCTTGGTATATAACAAGGAGAGGCCAGTGGAGGGAATAAGGAGTCGTACAACGTAGGGTGTACATGGGAGGGGTGGTGGTGGGGCCGGGGGTTAGGTGAAGGGCAGACATTGTTGTGAGAGTGTCAGGGCAACGTGATCCCTCTGCGTGAGAAGGGTATACGGTGGGATTCCGAGCCACAGTGTAACGAGTGCATTCCAAGTCATCCAGCAGGATGTGAATGTGTGACGTGATCAATGCACAAGCTATAATTTCTGGAACTTTTATTTTACACACAAGACTGAACTGTGGAACACTTGAGGTGATTTAAAAGAGAGGATCTACACGATTCGAGAACAAGTCGGGCCCCCACCTATCCATGATCCGATCTCACCAGGGCAGGAGACTGATATCTGAACAGTGATAAAAGTATCTTGAGATTGAATTTGTTTTCTGTTTTTTTTGAAAAGCTTGGTGTCATCAGGAGGTGAAATGCTTATTTATTTATTTATTTATTTTTTTATATTTTTGTTCTCATTTTCACCGACACATTTACTTAGGGTATGATGAGGAATGGCATGCATCACACTGACATCACAACCACATCTGATGATTCTTCCTCTTCCCCCACCCTTGAACCCAGTGCTGAGCCTGCAGGACCTATGTTGTCGTGCCATAGTCTCTGTAACGCCGGTCCACCAGATCGACAAGCTTCCACTGCCCGTTTCGATCAAGAGCCACCTGAAGTCCTTTTCCATGGCAAACGGAATGAACGCATTCATTATGCACGGACGATCGTACACGGTGCCGGGCCGGAGCAGCGGTGCAGGAAGCGGCAGTGGAGGGAAGCGTTGCAGCATACGCAAGACTGCATCGATGCGTGTTCCACGGCCCTGCCTTTCCCCGCGAGAGCAATGCACACGAAGCAACTGCAAAATCTCCTAGACTCATTGCCAAGCCGCAGCCACAAACTTGTCTTTACGAACGGTCCACCTTAGGTGAACACCGGAGCAGGATCGGAGTTTGCTGTCAGTACCGATGTGCTCTGGTACGCATCGAGAGATGCTGTAATCTGCCGCCGGAGTACTGTGCAAACCACGGGAATTTGGCAGGAATGTAGAATTTGCCGTCGTGCTGTAATGTGGAAAGGGATTTCTTCTCATCGTCTACTTTCCCACTTGAAGAAAGATCTACTGGTGCACCTTGCTGCAGTTGTACCGATTCAGTAGACCTTTCACTTCCCATAGTTTTCCCAACAGTGCTTCCAAGATGTGGAACTTCCCCATGGAGGAGATGGTTGTAGGCTCAGTAATGAGTTTATCTGTTTTCAGTGCCATGTTCTGTTGTCCCACGCAGGTGCTGTTGTGCCTTTTTCTTTTTAATGTCTCCGCCGTCCCTCCCCCCCCCCCCCAATCCCCGGCATCCTCGGTTTTAATCCGAGGAATTCTACCTCCTCTGCAGCTGAGTTTGGGGGCGGAGGAAATACAAGTTTTGCATCAGGTAAAGTGAAACAGGTGGACGGATTTCGAGGCGCTTCCTTCCGGGGTGAATTTCAAGCTTTACGGCCATTGCTTTGAGAGGTTATAGTGAGAGGCTAAGATAAGAAGATTCTGTCTCGTTTGCCAATGGAAATGCCATAGTCGTGCTTTGTGTAAAGGCCATTGCAATAAGAATCAAATCTTCCTTCCGTTTAACCTGAAGACTCGATTTGTTTTTCCTTATTTTGGAGAGAAAAGCTCATAGAATATTAATCATAGCTGCTTTATCTTTTGTGGCCTTTTAACAGCTGGCACACCTTAAATTTTTTTTTTAAACCTGTTGGCCAGTGTATACTCTTGTTGGTGTACCTGGATGCCAGGATGCTATTGTCATTTATCAGGTGATTTGAGAAGGAGGGTGTGGAAGTGTGGTGAGGCATATGTAGTGGGTTTGCAATTTAAATAATCGAGTTGCAATATTTGTCCGTGTTATGTTTTTGCAACTTGTGTTTGCACCACGCTGCACCTGTTGTAGCATAGGCATTGTGGGTGGTTTTGGGGTTGGGGTTTAAGGTGGTAAAGTTCTCTTTTTTTTTTTTTTTTTTTTTTTTTTTTTTTTTTTTTTTGTTTTCAACAATTTTTTTCTTTTTTTCTTTCGAAGACCTCCTTGCGGTATAATCAGGTGACAGCTGAAAAGACAAAGGTGTTGAGTTATTTTATTAGTATTTATTTTTGCCGTGGTTTCATTATTATTTTTTGTATTATTTAAAAAAAAATAATTCCCTGAAACCGAGTGCCATTGACCCGTCGACAGCAAGCTCGTTCACGACCCCAAAGGCGGTGTGTTTTGGACTGTAGCTTCGCCTTGTGCCAGTATCCTATTTGCGATGCTCATGTGGGTGTAGGTTTATGGGCTGCCAATCCCTCCACCTCCCCCACTCCCACGCTGTGCTTTGTGTACAAGTCTTTTTGGTCAAGGAGCTTCCTGTCGTGGGTGTTGTGAAGCTGTGGGATGCAGTATGATGGAGACATCTCCTGGTCGTCCACTTTCTCATGCCTTGAATACTCGACCTATTTTTTTTTTTTTGGTTCATTTTGATTTATTTGTTTTTGTATGGGTTTTTTTGGCTTCCTTGGTGTTTGTAGATATGCAATGTTTGATACATGAAAATAAACATTTTTCTACTTATTGTGAAGTTCTCTCTGATGTCGGATTTTGCCACGAAGCCCAAATTGTAACCACATTGAGTATAATGAGGTGTTTTATTATTTTTACATATTGTATATAGTTTTGTACGACAAGGACAAGGCTCGTGGAAGAGCTAGAACACTGAAAGTTACACGATGAGGTTAGTTGTGTGCTGTACTTGTATTGTATTTGTAGATTGGACAAATCAACATTGCATACGGAATGTTAACCTGGGTTCTCAGATGTTCAGAAGGCAATCCTTGGACTTCCCTTTCCCCCTCCCAGTACAGTCCTGTATTTGCAGTTTTGGAGGGAGGAGCCAGTCATGATGTGTTGGTCCTGATTAGTTCTGGCTTCTCGGATCTATGGGACTCTATAAATTACTCTACCTTTGTTTCCGGAATCTTCATGGCGAAGAGAATTTGCTTTATCTTCATCGACTATCCCTCCCTTAATTTAGACTGTTTGGATACAAATCCATAATGTGCGCGGTATGATGTCATGCAAGCAAAAACGTTGTGGTTGAAGATTCGCCAAACTAACAACTTCCACTGAACGGAAAAACATTGAAGTCTCATAACCCGTGAAAAGTGTTGCTGCCAGTGAGCTTGAGGTCATGTGACCGGCGCCATCTTGGCGAGCATCACGTGGCTGATTCAATGCGGATCCAATTTGCTTTGAACGTGTCCCAGATCAAAAAAGCCAAATAAATGTTAAAATACAATTTTGTGTGGCAATAAACTGCTCCAATTGGTTACGGGAGTGTTGTGGAAAGACATTTTAACAGGTGTTTAGATTTTGATGAACAGGAATAGTGTAGTTTTGCTCTGAAATGTTGTGGGCCGGGGGGTGGTGGCGAGGACGACCGCTAGCCGAGCAGTCGGGCCGTCTCCCACTGAACACCTCAATTGAAAGGTCGTCACCCTGGATAACTCCAGAGTCGACGGGTCACTTGAAGGACCGTGGTCGCCAATATTTTGACGGCGTGAGGTAGGGTCCACTTGTCTATTCCAATTTACCTAAGTACTCACGCCATCTAACGACCGGGGAAGCCACACACTCGGCCGGCTTTGTCCGAACCGAGTCGCTGTTACCGACTCGGATCCGGCGTAACCTAGCGGGGGTTACCAAAGCCGCGCTGGTCCAAATAACTTAAGGCACAGACGGCCTCACTATTTCTCAAGCCCGCACCGTGCTGGGTCAATGGTAGAAACGACAGGCAACGAGCTGGTACATTTAACGGGTTTATTTACAATAATCGGGAAGGGAGACAGAGCAGATTTATCAAGAGTATGCAGGCAAATGTACAATGAGCAATCAACACTTGTACAATTTCTACTTGTAGGACGGCGCCACCACAGACACACACATCAAAAGAAAATGGACCCGGATTGTCTTTATTTCGACCCTCGCAGCCAAGGGGATAGACAGGCTGGAGGTCAGAGTTCTGCTGGTACCTGGCCGCGTTCGCACGGCTTGCCGACCTGCCCTTGTGGAAGGGCTTGGGAAGATCGGACGCTCCAACCACCACGGTGGGACTCGAACCCACACGGACAACCAAGCGCCAAGGAACCAAGACGAAGCGGCAGTCGCCAGCCAGCACCAAGACGGAAGATGGCCAGCAGACCAGACGAGACGAGACAGACGGATCGCACTGACAATTATTCAACCCCTCCTGCAAGGTGGGAGGGTCCGTCCATCCTGAGGTAACTCCCATTGGACGGGCGGCGTGTTGGTGGCCCGTTCCCCCGAAGAGGCTCTGTTGTTTCTGGCCTTCTGGCTTCCCATTGGCTGGAGCGCCTTGGCTTTGCTCGCTCTTCGTCCATTGGCTGGAGGAAACACTCCCTGCCCTTTGGAGCGGAGCCTCGATCTGAGGCGATGGAGGCTCTGCCCACGCCTTCAGCCAAAAACACGTGGATAATGGAGTCTGTGCGTGAAGGTTTGGTTGGGTGGCGGAACAAAGCAGGATGGTGTTGTTGGGTAATATATAAAAAATGCTAACTACAAAATAACTCGCAGCGCACACATGAAATTCCTGTTAGACACGGGATGGATTCTAACTATACACATACTGATCAAAATAACTGAACTGCCGGGGGCTGCTGACTGTCTGTGTGCACAAGGCTTCCAAATCCGTAACAGTATCACTGCATCATTGCATCTTTTATTTGCTGTTGTTCATCACATGAAACTTGTTCGTAAGTCGATTTGTTTGTATGTTGGAAATTGGTTTGTAATTTTTATTTTATTTTTTTAAATGTAGGGACGATTGAGTGCATTTCGGTTAACGGCCACCATGAATTCCTCCCACCTTCTCTGGTCAGCCGAAGGAAGTTTGAGCCAAGTCTTTCACGAACGGGCTGGTGATTTTGAGGTAAGTGTGGGGGCAGGATGTCCAGTTTTACATCCATCCCAGGGACAGGCATGCACATTGATGATTCAACCTGCCTCTGAAACATCAAGATGACAGTTTTTTATAGCTGGGTCAGGATTCGAACCCAGGCTAGACAGCTTGGAGGCGAGTGTGTGGTCGGACGTCCAGTTTACCATTGATTAATCACCTTGTGCATGCAGTCGACATGAACATCTCTCAGCTGCTCACTCTGCCCACGATTTGGGTGTACTGTACTATACCAGTATCGAGTGCTAACCAAGATGGCCACGATTTGGGTGTACTGTACCAGTATCGAGTGCTAACCAAGATGGCCACGATTTGGGTGTACTGTACCAGTATCGAGTGCTAACCAAGATGGCCATGATTTGGGTGTACTGTACCAGTATCGAATGCTCACCAAGATGGCCACGATTTGGGTGTACTGCACCAGTGTGGAGTGCTAACCAAGATGGCGTCCGGGAGCTACACCGCGCTGTGTTCTGAATGCCAATGAGCACAGAATGATAGGATGGGTCCTCTTTTAAATCCTCCAGTTACATTTGATAAATACGTCTGACGGGCTTGCACCCCATTAAATGATGGATGTGAGACTCAATTCTCAAGGTTTTTTTTTAATCTTCCATGAGAAATCTCCGTAAAACGATCGGTTGATTCGAAATAACAAACCATAATGGGACAACTACGTCGCTCTTGAATAAAATTAATTTGAGTGATTTTTTTTTTTTAAACGGGATAAAAACGTCCGGCACTGACCAATCCAACAAGCGTGTGAGGTTACGTGGCGGGCGAGTGGCGACTCGAGCGGAAATTTAAACTCCTATTTCCTCAGAAAGACTTATTTTTATTTTTATTTTTATTTTTATTTTTATTTTTATTTTTATATCAGAAAGACTTTTATGATATCAGAAAGACTAACCCTAACAGCGTGGTAAAAAACAAAAACTGAAAGGCCGGAGGTAACGGAGCGGAGATGGAAGACATGGCGCTCGAGATGGATCAGGCCGATGGTGACGGTGAACCTGACAGGATAACGTGGGGGAACGTGCTTTACTCGTTCGTTGAGAGTGAGGAGGCGAAAGCGCTGATCGCGAGCCTTCCTGACCTGGGAAACGCAGGATTGGCTTGGGAGAGACCGCTGGAGCGGTTCACGGGTGAGGAGCGTCGACCTGAGGTGGACGGTGCAGTTGATCGTTTTGCAATGAATACATTTGGGAATGGATGGTTCTTATCTGTGGATATCGCTTCAATGGTGCCGCCATTGAGGGTTCAATTGTGCAGTTGATTGGTATTTGGTTTGTGTGGTCCCTGTGTGGTGTTTTGTGGTGTTTGCTCGTTCAGGCCTAACTAGAGTCCTGAAATACCATGCACCTTGGTGTTTAACGTCGTGTGATCATCGTGCTGTGCTGTTTTGCAGTGATAATGAGTAATTACCAAGATCAACCACATCTCTTGGATCCTCATCTTGGTAAGGTTCATGACTGACTTTGATTGGGCGTGGTTTGTGGGGTGGAAGGGGGAGGGACAGGGAGGTGGGCGGGGAATGGGGCGTGGTTTGTGGGGTGGAAGGGGGAGGGACAGGGAGGTGGGCGGGGAATGGGGCGTGGTTTGTGGGGTGGAAGGGGAGGGACAGGGAGGTGGGCGGGGAATGTGGCGTGGTTTGTGGGGTGGAAGGGGGAGGGACAGGGAGGTGGGCGTGGTTTGTGGGGTGGAAGGGGAGGGACAGGGAGGTGGGCGGGGAATGGGGCGTGGTTTGTGGGGTGGAAGGGGGAGGGACAGGGAGGTGGGCGTGGTTTGTGGGGTGGAAGGGGGAGGGACAGGGAGGTGGGTGGGGAATGGGGTGTGGTTTGTGGGGTGGAAGGGGAGGGACAGGGAGGTGGGTGAGGAATGGGGCGTGGTTTGTGGGGTGGAAGGGGAGGGACAGGGAGGTGGGCGGGGAATGTGGCGTGGTTTGTGGGGTGGAAGGGGGAGGGACAGGGAGGTGGGTGAGGAATGGGGCGTGGTTTGTGGGGTGGAACGGGCAGGGACAGGGAGGTGGGTGGGGAATGGGGCGTGGTTTGTGGGGTGGAAGGGGGAGGGACAGGGAGGTGGGTGGGGAATGGGGCGTGGCGAGGAGAGAATTGATAAACATGTGGAAATGGGAAAGCGACATGAGCTTTGGATTAACTGGAGTGAAAGGTTAGAGAGAGCAAGCCAGACTTCTCGAGTCATCTTTTGGCGCCTTTTCTTTACTTCATAGTGATGTGAGGCTGATAGAGGAGCTTGTCCTACATCACATGTCGGACAAGGATGTTGCGAGGCGTTTGTGTACATGAATAACAAGGACATTTGAGATTACGGTTTAAGAGTTGTGATTTATTTGATTTGATCATCATGATCGTCCATGTGCTTGGATGTGATTTCACCATCATGAGCCACGTATGTGCTCTGATCGATGTGACCATTGCTGTGCCGCAAAGTTCGCATCTTCGGGCCATCGGAACGATCTGATGATTTTGCCAAACTGCCTTCTCTTGGCCTGAACTCAAGCACGTGTCAATATTTGTTCCTCAGATTCTCTTTTGGAGTTGCTTCTTCCTTTCGTCAGAGATGGTGATAAGGAACCTCGGCTGTGCAACCTGGCCTGTCGGTTCCTCCATATAATTTCTAAGGTATGCATTCAGTGACGCCGTCATCTTCTTCACGCCTTTGTTACGTGCCACAGTTGAAAGATTGTGTTAAGGCTAAGCGCATGTAAGTGGTTACCCACCCTTATTTTAGGGCATACCCTGACTTGAGTGGCATTTTTGAAAGTCACAAAGATGATTACTGGTCATGAAATTTGTTTCATTGCACAGACAGTGTTCCATAGGACCTTAAATATATAGGTTCATGGGTCTATGATGTATATTACTGAATCTACAGGATTTTTATTGAATATACATGCCCAGTATTGGCCTTTTTTCTTGTTTCACCTTAAAATATGACATATATTAGACCATGCAAAAATACAACATATAAAACATTCTGTATGAAATTTCTCATCTAATCAAAAGGTTGTCACCCACCGTCTGAGAAAATCAGCATTTGTGTCGGTCAGTGGTGGATTCGCATGATTTATGCACATTCTGGCATATTTTTATTTTTTCCTGTTTTAGAACCTGGGACTATGAAATCCCCTAACAAAATGACTAGTTTATCAATAACTCATATTTACGTGTCTTAAATTATTCAACTTATTACCAATAATCAATGTAAAAAAAAATTGAGATGATCCGGGTGGATACTTAATTACAGTGACTTGACCGAACTTTCCAACCCAAAAGTCCGACTGCACGTCACGTTTTTAAAAAAAAGCTTTTATTCTTCTGTGCATCAGATTATTTTCACTAAAATTTATTTACAAATGGGGCACAGTGATATAGATATGTGTATGTAACCGTTTTTACAGCCATTTTTCCCTGCTGTGCAGGGGTTTGGCTTTTTCTTGAGGAAATGTTTTTTTTATGGCCGGATGCCCTTTCTGACGCCAACCCTGGTCGCCTCTTACGACACACAGGATATGGTACACCTATTCTAACCGGGGCATACACCAGGACCAGTACACTGGTACTCATTTTGCCGACCTCGGAAGGATGACAGGCTGAGTCAACCCCCTGGTGTTAATTCAGCAGCCAACGGGGCTTGAACTCAGGACCCTGGGACCCCAAGCTGCCACCCTAACCACTCAGCCAACACCAGGCTTACAGTGATATAGATATAATAGTATAAAAAAATATTGAAAACATGCATGGCTTTGGTTTAGAGTAATTTATCATTTTTGTCCAACCATGTCACACTGTTTTGAATTTGATAAAAAAAATTAATTTTCTTAAAAAATTTAAAAAATATTTTTCCAGGTATTTAAAAAATATTTTATTAATTCAGAAGGCAGTTAAAACAGTTTTGGAGAATTTAGAGAGCTTTTTGTTACTCCCAGAATTGATTGAATTGAAAATTTACGTCCAAGAATTTGTTCGATAAATCTCTCTTTTAGTGCTTTTCAGCATCTGACAGTCACTGAATAGAGCAGTAATAAAAAAATAGGTATGTATTATTTCTTAATAATCCCAGAAATTGGTATTTTGATTATTACATTAGTTGCTGGAATAAGTTACATACTATGACCTTCATTTATTTTGCCAAAAAAGAAAAATTCACAGATGCCAACCCTCCCGATTTCATCGGGAGGCTTCCGAAAATTCACCCAAACTCCCGCCCTTACGATCACTATCCTTATCCTCCCGAAATTTTGATATTTTTGCACTGTTCACTAATCAGAATGTACTAGTATGAGAATTGAATGAAAAGCATCGTCTGCTACGTATAGCATGTGGTAACTCCATAACGTTCGCTGCTACCAAATTGTACGTAAAAAATTGCAAATTCAAATGAGGAGCAGCGAAACATTGGGTCTGGATCTCGCTTATGCGATCATGCACTGAGATTTAGTGCATGCGGTATGTGTGCAATACAGTGCATGCGGTATGTATGCACAGTGTATATGCATGCGATACGCTCACTGCATGCAGCTGGGCCCCGTACCAGCCCGGCGGTCGCGACCACCGTGCGGTGTTTAACAGCCGCTAGAGTTCTACGAGTCGCGCTGCAGCTGTGGAACATCGACTTCGAAGTTACCGATGCTTCAAGCCCTCGATGTTGATTACGAAATGGCAGAAAAGAAGCTTACGAAGACCAAGAAATGGTCTCAGAAGTACAAGACCGAATACAGTCTCCAATACCCGTGTATTCGAAAGTCTGAAAGAGGAATTCATCATGCGTATTGTACAGTATGCAGCGTTGATATTTCAGTTGAGCACGGAGGTCGCGATGATATTCGGAAGCACGTTGGAAGCAAAGCACACAGACATTGCAAAGGAGAGATCTTCGAGCACGAGTACCGGTACACTTCTGAATTATTTCACCAAACAAGGGACAAGCGAGGAAGAGGATGTTACCCGAGCGGAACTTCTCTTTAGTGGATTTATTGTGGAACATAACTTGCCCATATCAGTCTCAGATCATGCTGGACCTCTATTTCAAAAGATGTTTCCAGATTCAAAAGTTGCTTCAAAGTATGGATGTGCAAGAACAAAAACTTCAGCAATAATTGGTGAGTTGTCAAATGTTACTGCTTCATCTATTGCCGATATTGCTAGACTAGCTCCATTTAGCCTAGCTACAGACGGTAGCAATGACAGTGGTGAGGCCCAGCTATATCCTGTCCTGATTTCGTACTTTGACAACAGTGCTGGGATTGTGAAGCAAGGTTTGCTAAGTTTGCCTGCGTGCAAACAAGATTCCACTGGAGAAAACATTTTCAAACTGCTTGATCATGAGTTCAGTGACAGGAAAATTCTGTGGGGAAATTGTGTTTCCTTTTGTGCTGATAATGCCTCTGTCATGGTGGGCAAGCACAAAGGAGTCGCTGCTTATATCCACAAACAAAATCCAGAGTGCTACATCATGGGATGCCCTTGCCATATGATGCACAATACGGCCAAGAAGGCGGCTCAGGCCTTACCCATTGAATTAGATGACTTTCTCATCGATATTTACTACTACTTGGACAAAAGTAGTAAACGCGTCAAAGGAGTGAAAGCACTGCAAGAACTCTGTGATGCCCCGACACACAAGATTCTGAAGCATGTCGCAACAAGGTGGCTGTCCCTTGGTCAGTGCCTAGACAGGCTGATTGAACAGTGGGAGCCACTTCGCCTCTTCTTCAAAGAAGAAGTACGAAGAAAAATGCAACCAACTGTAGCCAAGACTCTAACAACGAGCAAGAAGGACGGTACTGTATCTACTGCCAGTACTGGCACTGCAGGATCAAGCACTAGTGGAGCAGCATTCACCACTACCACTGCAGTATCTGCTGCGAAGAAGACAGCAGGGACAGCACCAAAACCAATGCTGAGAGCAGGTAGCATCACCGGCCCTTCATCACGTTCATCTACAAAGCAGATCCCTTCAGAGTCGAGAAAGACTGTGATAGTCCCATCTACAGGCAAAGAAGGACCCAAGTTAAGTTCTGCTTTTGCCAAATCACTTGATAGAAGCTCAGCAAAACCTTCGAATCAGAGGTCTTCTTCCTTGGCTGCACCTACCTCAAGCTCTCTCCTCAAACGTAAAATTGGATCTGGTACTACGAGTCTGACCTCTTCTGCTGGCAGTAAACGCAAGTGTGATCGCCCTGCGGCTAAGTGTACTACGAGTTCTACAACTAAAAGCGCATCTTCCTCAAACACTGTGCAGGAATCTAGAGAAAAACGTGTCAACAGGATGTTCTTGTCTCCACAAACAAAACTCTATTGTTTCTTCCTTCGATATGCTAACAAGCTTTTTGAGAAGGGGAATCTTCTGCTCCAAAGAGACGAACCCTGTATTCATCTCCTGCACGGAGAATTGAATGGTCTTCTGAAAGATATCTTCGTACGGTTTTTGAAACCATCGGTGTCATCGGTTGCTCTGGTAAATGTACCCTTCTCTGACAGAAATCATCAGAAGAATGATGAGGACCTCATGATTGGGAACGATGCCAAACTGTACATAAGGGAACAAAGGAGTCTCAAGAAATCCACCTTCACTCTGAGTGAGTCAGACATCCAAGGTTTCTTCAGTGCAGTTCGCTCATATTATGTGAAAGCCTGCAATTACATCTTCAAAACCTGGCCGCTAGATGATGAATTAGCCAAGCATGCTCAGGTGCTGGATGTTAAGCTACACCAAGAAGTGGGGTTTGACTGTGTGGAGTTTTTCATCAAGAAATTCCCCTGTCTGTTCAGTGGCGGTGATAGTGACATAGACAGTCTTGAGAGTGAATTCGCTCACTACCAGGCAGACGCCTCCATAGCTACAATTGCTACTGAGACAGTGAGAGTGGATGAGCAGTGGCATCGGATTTCACAGCTCACAGATCCCTGCACTGGTGCCAAGAAGTATCCTAATTTGAGCAAAGTGATGAAGGGAATCTTGGTCATTCCTCATTCGAACGCATCATGTGAGCGGGCACTCAGTCTTGTACGGAAGAATCATACTGAATTTCGTCCCAATTTGAGTGTCAAAACCCTGGAAGCTCTCTTAATTGAAAAACTAGCTCATAGCACCCCTTGCTACCAGAGAGAATACAGCAAAGACATAATCAGAAGGGCTAAAAGAGCCACACAGCTGTCACTCAGCAAAGCTGCCATGGAAAAAGCAAGCAGCAGTAGTACCAGCCAGTAAGGTAAGAAAAATATTGCTTCTTTTGTGCTTTTTGTTAATCTTTGATTGTCCCCTAACTTACTAATATTAACATACATGTAACATTAAAAAGTGCACAATTTTCCCCTTTTTTTGTTCAAAAAGTGGGAATTCTTAACATGTTAAATGCTCCAAAATAGGGCTCAGAGGGCACTAGAGAGCGTCTAGAACCCCAGAGATTCCAGGGCCCGCCTTAGGGCCCTGGACCCCGCCGCAAGGGTCGAGCGCTCCGCGCTCGAGATGTGCGCTTCGCGCACATTATCTGGTGTCGGTTGCAAATCCTCCCTAATTCTGATTTCCAAAAGTTGGCATCTCTGAAAATTAGGTAATTTCATTGAAAACTTGCAAAACCATCAGAATAGGTACCCCTTCTTCAAAGTATCATATTTCGGTATATATTGTTATGAATTCGCGCCCCGCCGGCGTGCGAACGACCGCGTGTTGCCAATAGCGGCCGCTTCGCCCACCGACGTGCAATTCAGTCGTGACCCTCTCGGAACAACGCCGGGAGCTAGTCACGGGTTGGGGTTTAACCTCACCACAAGTCAGTCCTCATTCTACCCGCGTGAAATAGGGTCCGATCGCCGAATGGTCGATTTACCAAAGTACCCGCGCGGATAGCGTACCGAGGAGTTGTACCACGCCACAGGTCGACTCCGGACACGAACCGCTTAAGCGGCTCGTTCCGTGCTACAGGGATAACCGAGCGGAGTTATCGTCGACCTTGACGGTTCAGATTAGTTACCGGGTGTTTTAAACCCACTATTAATCCCTTACGTGATGCAAGATGGAGATTCAAACAAAGGAAAGGACGCAGCGAAACGGGGAACAATTGGACCAGCACATTTACTCCGCGCCACACGGCAGCACGGAAGGCACGTATATTACAGTCAAGCAAGAAAACACAATAAAAGCAAGCGAAGAGACACACGCAGATCTACAACCGAATAATGCAATTCACACGGCATCACTTATAACAGTTATACTTCAACAGACTGGCGCCACACACACGTTTACACAAAACCCAAAAGAAATGGAAGTCGCGACTTCCCTTAACGCGTCGTCCAGCCCTTGGCGACCGTAACTCCGAGTCCCTCCAGCGTGGTCCACTGGGCTCGTGCCTCGCGCCTGCACGTGTCGTCCGCCCGATAGGGACGAACGAACAGAACCTCCGACCAGGAACAATCACCCCAACTCTCGACAATTCCCCTTCAGGGACAAGGGAACGACGTTTTCGTCGACCTTCGCTCCGCCCCGCCCCGTTCTTGGCTCCACCTCCCTTCTGGAAGCTTCCCAAAAAGGGGCGTGCCCTCTCGTTCCCTCTCCCCGCGCTGTGCGGGGGACGAGGATAGTCAGTTTTGGCTCGGGGCCAGGGAATTATTCCCCCAAAATCAGGCCCCCACCTTTTTTCACCTTTGACCTCTGGCTCAAATCGCACCTCCCCCATGCCAAAGCGCGAGAAAAGCAGGAGGGAAAATCCGGCGGGAGATATTTAAGCGGGAGTTTTGGGCGGGAGATGCCCCTTCGCACCCTGGTTGCTGCTGCCACTCCGCTCTTTTCATCCGTCCCGCGGAGATTGTGACCGCACGGTGCTCGTTGAATGGCGAGTGGCGAAGATGGTGGTAGCGTAGTTCTGGAAGGTGGTGTCGTGGTGTAAATGGCGTGATTGTTGGCGTCGTGTAGTGAATGGCGTGATCGTTGAGATGTTGGTTGTGGCGATGTTTGTGGTTGTTCTTGCACCAAAATAACGATAGCAAAAGAAAAACTGCCAACTGAAGAATCGCAGCCTGAATGGATCACATATATTCCCTCTAAACAACGGGTTTGAGCTAACTACACATGAACTTACCGATATATCTCACCTGAGGACCCTTTATGGTATGATGCGAATTTCCACAGCCGTAACAATATGTAATTAAGCTATACGGTTTTTTTGTTCTGAACTCAGACTTACACTTTCAGGAAAATGTAGTGAGAAGGCAATGGAACAAACTTCATTTTTTGACATTTTTGAAAGAGTGGTAACCACTTACATGTGCTTAGCTTTAAAGGTCCCCTGACATGCAAAACTTTCTGGTTATTGGATTCGCTATATATGCTAAATATCCTTTATTGTCGGGTTTTCCGTCTGTGTGTCTGCAACGCGAGGCTCCACAGCACGAACCAGTGAACCGATATCGATGAAACTTTGCCAACAGGTGCCATATGGTCTGGGAATGTGCGCGTTTGAATTTCGTTGCCGAGCAACCACCCGTTGCTGTGCAGCAGCCGAAAAACCGCGTACAGTATTTTCAATACTTGTCCTTCAGTTTTGAATGTGGAGAAACGAGACTTCGGAATTAAACACTTCGAGATATTTAGAAAATTTTACTCAAGCCGATTTTTTTTTTTTTTTTTTTTTTCATTGAGGTTTTATTTTTCAAATGGTAGTCCTTCAAAAATCGGGTGTCTATTTACCGTCATTTTTTATGAGGGGCTTAGGAAAGTGGGCGGAGCTTAGGGAAAGTGGACGTGGGAGTGACGTAGGAAAGTGGGCGTGGCTTATGGAAAGTGGGCGTGGCTTATGAAAAATATTGTGTGGCTCAGGAGTTGTGGTCAAACAAGAGCATTGAGAGAAGTTTATTGTGTGTGTGTGTGTGTGTGTGTGTGTGTGTGTGTGTGTGTGTCTCTGCAACGTGAGGCTCCACAGCACAAACCAGCAAAGTGATTATTTTTCAAATGGTAGTCCTTCAAAAATAGGGTGTCTATTTACCGTCATTTTTTATGAGGAGTGCCAGTTGGCAAAATGCGCAATAGGAAAAATCTTGCCAGGCAGAGGAATAATGTGAACCGATACATCTTGGCAATGAATCTTCGTCGGTGGATCGGTCAGAATGAAAAGCATCGTATCCAGCGCTTCGATCCTAGTGAATCCCTCGTCGCCTACCGGCTTGTTTATATATTAACTTGACCTTCCTAGTGAATAAATCACCCATGTTTTTAAAAAAAAATCAAAACTGGGATAATTGGAGCAATATTTCGATCATTTCTGGTGCCTTTCACAACTTGCTATGCCCCGCCACTAAAAAAAGTTGACCAGCGAATCGCAGCGTTGACGTCACATACAGAAACTCGCACAGAGTGGAGTGACTCGAGATCTCGAGTCTAGACCAGCGTTTCTCAACCTTTTTACCCTTGTGGAACCATTGAAATAGTTTTCATGTCTCAGGGAACCCCTGCATAAAAATTATTATATACCATTATTAATATCTAGCTCTTTTATATTTTTATCGTAGTTCACGTGGTAAAAATAATGTATTTTTTTCGGATACCTGGTTTAAGGAAAAAATGACCCCCTTTTTGTCAAATTTATTGGCAATGAAAAAAAAAACGTACTGCTCGTTTCTGAGACCTCACACCAAGGTTTTAATTCACAAATTTTTTTTTTGTTTGTTTTGTTTTAAAACGTCATTTTTGAAAGTGTTTGTCAACCCCGAGTCTGACAATTAAAAAACACACCTCATATAACTTGATCAACAAAACTTAAACAAATAAAGCTGAAGCAATAAAGGTAAACAAAAGAACTAACCTTGAGAGAGACTTCGCGCTCGGAAGCACAGAGAGGATAGATGGACACCGTGCATGCGTCCCGTACTTGAGTCAGTCACTCAATGATACACGAATCCGCCGCGTACAGGACGTCCACTAACCAGTGAGGGCGGTTTCACACTGGCGCCATATAGACATCGTTAAATACATTCCCTATGGTTGTTATAATTGTAAATAATACAAGAGGTTGAAGCCTCTATTATAATAACCAAGGAGTTTCCAACAATATGCCGTACGTGTATAGTAAAAACGAATATTAAATCAAACAAAAACTACTCAAAAATACATTAGCCTACGTATTACTGTTTCCCGCGGAACCCCTAGCGACCTCTTGCGGAATCCTAGGGTTCCGGGGAACCCCGGTTGAGAAAAACTGGTCGAGACGAGTCCGATAAATCCGTTGTCCGTCCGACTTGGCCGATAAATCCGTTGTCCGTCCGACTTGTCTGATAAATCCGTCATCCGTCCGACTTGGCTGATAAATCCGTCGTCCGTCCGACTAGGCCGATAAATCTGACGTGCTGCAGCTTTCTTTTATTATTCTCTTTTCTTCATTGTTTTCTACTCTATCTCTGTCGAGTGCAGCCTGAGGCTGCTGGTTGCACCATTGGCTGGGACGCGGCTATGCCGCTGATGCAGTGTCCCCCTTTCCAGTACACGGGTGCTCATTTTACCGACCCCGGAAGGATGACAGGCTGAGTCAATTTCCTGGTGTATTTTAATTCAGCGGCCAACGAGGCTTGAACTCAGGACCCTCGGATCCCAAGCCGCCACCCGAACCACTAAGCCAACACCAGGATTATTGTTTTCTACTGGTGCTACATGACGACAGTAGGAATAAAATAAATGAAAATGCAACAGAATATCAGATTTATTGGACTGCTCGAGACAATTGTGTCACAAGGTGTGTTCTGCACACAAGTTTTCATCGTATCCGGACAGCGAGATTGCTTCGTTTTATGCGCAGAGAGATATGGCCGATGACGTGCGCAACATGTCCGCTGCGCTGCTCTGGTCACGTCACCTCACTAAAATATTTCTGATATCGAGCAGTATGCAAGTCGAATTTACATTATTGAATTACGAATAGGATTTAGTCTAACCAGTTGTTATTGCCAAGTCATCCTTCGATGTCCTCCCGATCATGATGAACGCCGGGAATTTCATCGGCATTTTCCTCTGCTTGTCCTGCTTCAGGCTCGAACTGCTAAGGCCATATTTCATTTCCAGCTGCCTGAACTTCACCTCCCGCGACTACGTTATCCGACAATTCTCCATGTGATTCAGACCAAAATCCTTCATTTCTCTCACACTCACTGTCATTACCAGACAAATGAAAGTCCATGTCATCCATTATTCAAAACCAAATGTTCGATTTTTTTTATTTATTTATTATTATTTTTTTTTAAAGCAGAAATGAACGAAGCAATTGAGTCGACAAATCAAATGTGGAAACACACAGAAAGCCAATAGAATCACATAGACCACCAACCTGAGTACTTTACGTGCAGCCTTTGTCATCCTGTAGTTGACGTCATGTGGGTTACGCCCCTTTCAGGAGAATTTTTAGGGGCGTTCCCGAAGAGGTTTTTTTTTTTTTTTTTTTTAATTTTCCATTTTACAGAATGAGTATTGTGAAAAAACAGTCAGATCTGAAATCACGATGAAAAACTCCTATAGGACATATATAAATGAAATTTCAGTACTTTTGCGTGTCAGGGCACCTTTAAACGGAACGCTTTGTTCTTATTGAACATTTGCAGCTGCAAGCTGATGAGACACAAATTCCAAAATATCCATGTGTAAGTGTAGTCTCGGTTCCCCTTTGTGAGGCACTCCAGCAATTCCTCACTTAACGCGGTTTCACACGGCGCAATTTCGCTATAACACGGTTTTTAGCTCACTGAACTAAAGTGCAGTGTCTGTAGGTGAGTCAGTCAGTCATTATCACTTGACACAACCACACAATTTTGATGAAACTTGGCCACAAGCTTCATATCTGATGCCAAAGGAAGGTGTATTGACCACATCAAAATCTATGCTCATTGAAGGAGTTTATGGAGGGGAGTGGGGGGGGGGGGTCGACACCCCCCCAACCCAAAAAATGGGTATTTTCTTTTTTTCTCCAAAACTACACACACAATTTCAATGAAACTTCACCACAAACTTTATCACCCGTGATGTATTGAAGTTTGTTCACGACATTAAAAAATCGGGGTCGACAGGGGGTTTGAGTCACTGTTGCTCCTGATCCAGGTGAATTTCAGGACACATGATTCTCTTCTTTCTCCTTCTCATCCTCCTCCTCCTTCATATGCAGCACAAGGCTGCAGGTAGCATCATTGGCTGAGGTGGCAGCTGTGCCACTGATGCAATGTGCTACTCATTTCGCCAACGTCGGAAGGATGACAGGCCGAGTAAACCCCACCTGGTGTTAATTAAACGAGTAACAGGCTCAAACTCAGAACCCGAGGATCCCAAGCCAGCCACCCTAACCGCGAAGCCAGCACCAGGCTTAAATGTGGTCCTATTTTTCAATTTGAGGACCGTTTTTGCACAACACGGAAGGTGCCTGTTATTACGCAATTTCTTAGCGGCGGTCGACGAACTTCCATGCGCTGAACGGCTGGCCGTGCGGAACGATACAACTCACATCTCAAGTCTTTTGGCCCGTCATCTTGCTGTGTAACACGTCCTCGACCATCGTAACTTTCTTTTCGTTATTTATCGATGCCATCCATTGAAATAATCTGTGGTATGCGACCAGCCATTGATATTAGTGCTTCCGTGAGCAAGAAAAATTGGAAATGCAGTATATATTGTTGGATGTTAAATTGGAAGAATGAGCGACATGAAAAAATGTGAACCTGCTGTGGACAGAGGATGCCCTATCAGTCTTACTGAATCAACATGAAGGAAAATCCGTACAAATACCGATAAAATGAAAGCAAGTTGCAAAAGTGCTACGAAAATAACTCGTATATGAACAACTCCAACGGAAAACATGGAAAGGCTGGTGAGTACCTGGATTGAACACCAACCAGGACCAACAAAATGCTCTCTGTCTCTCTCTCTCTCTTTCCCCCGTCTCTTTCCCCCGTCTCTTTCCCCCGTCTCTTTCCCCCGTCTCTTTCCCCCGTCTCTTTCCCCCGTCTCTTCCTCTCCTCCCCCGTCTCTTCCTCTCCTCCCCGTCTCTTCCTCTCCTCCCCCGTCTCTTCCTCTCCTCCCCGTCTCTTCCTCTCCTCCCCCGTCTCTTCCTCTCCTCCCCCGTCTCTTCCTCTCCTCCCCCGTCTCTTCCTCTCCTCCCCCGTCTCTTCCTCTCCTCCCCGTCTCTTCCTCTCCTCCCCCGTCTCTTCCTCTCCTCCCCCGTCTCTTCCTCTCCTCCCCCGTCTCTTCCTCTCCTCCCCCGTCTCTTCCTCTCCTCCCCGTCTCTTCCTCTCCTCCCCCGTCTCTTCCTCTCCTCCCCGTCTCTTCCTCTCCTCCCCGTCTCTTCCTCTCCTCCCCGTCTCTTCCTCTCCTCCCCGTCTCTTCCTCTCCTCCCCCGTCTCTTCCTCTCCTCCCCCGTCTCTTCCTCTCCTCCCCGTCTCTTCCTCTCCTCCCCCGTCTCTTCCTCTCCTCCCCCGTCTCTTCCTCTCCTCCCCGTCTCTTCCTCTCCTCCCCCGTCTCTTCCTCTCCTCCCCCGTCTCTTCCTCTCCTCCCCCGTCTCTTCCTCTCCTCCCCCGTCTCTTCCTCTCCTCCCCCGTCTCTTCCTCTCCTCCCCCGTCTCTTCCTCTCCTCCCCCGTCTCTTCCTCTCCTCCCCCGTCTCTTCCTCTCCTCCCCGTCTCTTCCTCTCCTCCCCCGTCTCTTCCTCTCCTCCCCCGTCTCTTCCTCTCCTCCCCCGTCTCTTCCTCTCCTCCCCGTCTCTTCCTCTCCTCCCCCGTCTCTTCCTCTCCTCCCCGTCTCTTCCTCTCCTCCCCCGTCTCTTCCTCTCCTCCCCGTCTCTTCCTCTCCTCCCCCGTCTCTTCCTCTCCTCCCCCGTCTCTTCCTCTCCTCCCCCGTCTCTTCCTCTCCTCCCCCGTCTCTTCCTCTTGCACAACCCTCACCTTTTACATTATTTATTTTGGGAATTTTTTTCACACAACGCGATTTTGCTTTAAACACGGCACTTTTCAGGAACGGATGATCTACTATGTCAAGCAAGGAATTGCTGTAACATCGTTCGTTTGCAGCACAAGGTTGCAGGGTTGAATCATTGGCTGAGGGTGTGGCTGTGCCGCTGATACAGTGCTCTCTGTTGGTTGGAGCAGGAATTTGGAATTTAGCTTTCATGCCGGCGATGGCTCCCCTACTCTTCGCGAAGGACATGGTGGGATCTTTAATGTCAACCAACGAATGCTGAGAGACTGTCCGCCCGTTTAACGTTCATCTGAGGGACAGCACACACAATGATTAATCACCCTGCCTGTGAAATACGGGGATGACAGTTTGTAGCTGGACAGAGATTCAAACCCAGGCTAGAAATCTGAGAGGTGAGTGTGTGCACATCAAGCGTCAAGGCCATCCTGTCAGCCCATTTAATACTGTAACCGATTGATGGATGTTGTACTCCACGTAGGAGTGTTCCTTCGAGAGCACTGGGCTCGCTGTGATGGTGGATTTGGCTGCAGATGCTTTCTTTATGTTTATTTATGTTTTTTTGAGGAAAGGTGGTGGTTATTGAAATGCTTGAGTCGTAATCCCCTTTTCTTTGTATGCAGCATGCTTGTTCTTGTGAAGTCTACATTGCTTATTGGTGCTGACCGCTTGAAGGTTCTTTTAAAACTTTACAGGTGATTCTAACTTCCAACTGTCATGGGTCATGTTCCTTCAGGTGCGTGGACCCAAGGCTTTTGTCCGCCGTTTTCCACATGAGGTGGGGGATGTTGTTCCTGTGCTCGAGCTGCTTGAGCAACAGAACCCAGCAGACCTGGAGGTAGGATCTCTGGACAGTGAGTTTGACCTTGGGTTTGTGAGTTATTATGGCGGTCTTGTTAGATTGTGCCAATTGTTTGGTTTTTTTTTATTTTTTCAAAACTCCCTTTTCTTTGCCATTCAGGGATTTCCAGTGGCGATTCTACGAGTAGTTGCTGTGCTAATGATACAAAATGTCCAATTCCGAGCTTCACATGGACTTTGTAAATTGTTGGCTGGTGTAGGTTTCCCTTGTACAAGTTTGCTGTCAGGTTTTTGACATTTGTACGTTGTGTTTAAATAGAAATTATTCTGTATTTTGCTGGTTATCATGGTGATGTTAAGTCTGGTGTTCGTTTAGCAGCGAGGGTGGCCGGCTTGGTATCTTATGGTCCTGAGTTCGAGCCCCGTTGGCCACTAAATTAACACCGTGTGGAGTTTACTCAGCCTGTCATCCTTCCGAGGTCCGCAAAATGAGTACCAGCATACTAGTATTGCGGCACAGCTGTGCCCCAACAAAATGATAGCTACTCGGCAGGCAAGCTGTCATACGAAATAAGAAGATGGTGACGTTTTTACAAAGCTTGGATTTGTGATATCATTGTTACAAGCCATGCCTACCCGTCGCTTCGCTCACCGGTTGAATGAAAAGACTACATGTACTTCACAAACGTATTGCATGTCTATCTGTGTGTCTCCATGTAATATATAAGGAAGAAAGCTTGTTTGTTTGTTTGGTCGTTTATCCATTCGCACCCTGCAGGAACCAGTGCAACCAAACTTGGCATGGCCCTTTCTTTCATCCAGAGGAAGGTCAAGACTCAAAGATCTTATGTTAAGGTCACATTATGTATGCTAGCTCATAACAGAAGCTGTGTATTCCCTTGGTACATTCATCCCATACCTGTAATCCTCCCCGTCTCTGTGCGATCCGATTGTTGCTTTTTTAGCTCGCCTGTTCGAAGAACAGAGAGCTATAGCGATACCCCCAGCATGAGCGTCAGCGTCAACATGAGCGTGAAAATGTTAAAGTTTTTGGTGCAAGTTATTTTTTCCTTTTCTAATGTTTTTATCTGCCACACTATTTTTTTATACGCCCAAAATATATATCGGGGCGTATTATGTGAAACCGGTCGTCCGTCCGTCCGTCCGTTCCTGTCTGCACTGTAACTCCCAAAGTTTTCAACTTTCACGTTTCACATTTGGTACATAGGTACAGACTGTGGAGACAGTGTGTCGCGACATAGGTTCGTCATCTAAAGTGGTTGCCATGGCAACCAGGATGCTGTTTTCCATCCGTTCCTGTCCGCACTCTAACTCCCAAAGTTTTCAACTTTCACGTTTCACATTTGGTACATAGGTACAGACTGTGGAGACAGTGTGTCGCGACATAGGTTCGTCATCTAAAGTGGTTGCCATGGCAACCAGGATGCTGTTTTCCATCCGTTCCTGTCCGCACTCTAACTCCCAAAGTTTTCAACTTTCACGTTTCATATCCGGTACACAGGTACATACTGTGGAGACGGTGTGTCGTGACATACGTTCGTCATCAAAGTGGTTGCCATGGCAACCAGGATGCTGTTTTCCATGTAGTAGTACAATTCTGAAAACACCTTCTTGTTCGGGCGTATATTGTGCTCACTTGCGCTCTTGTTACTGATTACAATATACAAATACATATATTGCTTTAAAATTATTTGGATCACACTTCACTGCAATGCTTTGTAAAAAATATTAATTATTAGATGAGTCTTTTAAAAACGATAAATGTATAAACAGGTGAGCATTGGGTGGCTTTGACACCAACTCTGCTTTAAACTTTAAACAACCACGTAGAGTCTGGCTATTTTTTTTTTATATCGATTTGTTTATTTACATGAATTATAGCTGGTGTTAGCTTGATGGTTCGGGTGGTGGGCTTGCGACCCTATTACCATTTGTCAATGATGTGTATGTCATGTATGAATACATAATGGACAATTCATTAGACCATTACGTATTTTAGGTCATCTCTATCATCTCAGTAGAGATGACCTAATAATAACAGTCTCGAAGTCTGTCCGTCCGTCCGTACGTACGTCCTTCCGTACGTCCGTCCGTCCGTCAACAATCAAACCCAGTGGAGACAAATAACCAATAGTGGAATGGATAGAAGTCGATGAGACATGCACAACGATATAACTTTCAAGGTCGTCCAAGGTCGAGGTCAACGTCACGAGGCTGTCAAAGTTGCGAAAATCGTCGATTTCAAATCGTATCTCCTCCCTCATTTATGAAGAGAGATCAAATGTTATTAGTGATTCAGATACTACGGACTATTATCTAGAACAACACGAGCCATTTTTTTGAAATTTGCTCCCGTTCCGATTTTATAGCCTTTCAAACTTCGCTCTGATTCCCCGTATGGGCCGTTCATAAAGTACATAAAAAAAATAGAAGTATTAACTTAAGAACCAGAACTCTCCGAGACAAATATTACATTTGAAGCTTTTGTCAGATCTAACTAAAACAATGGAACACAAGTTTATATGCACACTTACTTTCATTTATGACATTAACATTGTCTTGAATGTCAATTTGTACTCTTATTTTCATAAATGACGTGCTGTGATATTAAAAGAAAAAGGTAAATTACACCGCTAGGGACTGCATCGTCATGACTTGCAAACATCGGTTCATAAGGAACTGCTGGCTTTGCAAGCGATTAGCGATGTATGAGGGGGGGTGGGTGGGTGGGTGGTCACTAGCCTGCATACAGAGGGGGGTGGGTTGGTGGTTTAAAGCCCGTGTACGGGCTGCGTACAGGGGTGGGTGGGTGGTCACTAGCCTGCATACAGAGGGGGGTGGGTGGTTTTGCAACCCAGAAGTAGAGCGTACGTACTTTATGAACTGCCCCTATTCCAGTCTGGCACAGAGTTACTTTCGACCTCTGGCAGAGATTACCGGCACTCCCGCTCGGGGGTATTTTTGTAATGTGTTTAAAAAACAAAAAACAAAAAAAAAAAAACGTTTTTAAAACATGGGTATGAGCCCACCATTATCAATAAAGGAAAAATTGATACCGACGGAGCCTACTACCACGTCACGAAGATCGGCACGGTAAGATACCATCCGGAGCACTTCTGGAACTCCCAAGGGAACACTTCTGTTCAGAATGATCTTAACCTACCTTACTTTCATTATAAATAGTCACATACCACCAAAGAAGACCCCTGATGGGCAGAAACAAGTCGTATGCAAAGAGAATTGCTGTCTACAAGTCAGCTGAGACTCAAGCAGACACAGGCTCGTCTTGAGGGTCATCATGCAAGACAAGCAGCCTCCAGGTTAGCTGAGACTAAAGAGCAGACACAGGCTCGGGTTGAGTATCAATGTGCAAGACAAGCAGCCTCCTGGTCAGCAGTTTGGGCATCCTTAGAAGGTGAAACATTTCGATACAAGTCCAAGCGCATTTTGCAACGCCCAAGATTGGTAATTCATGCAAAACGATCAGGCCAACATTCCCAAATTTGTCATTTAAGTGTGAGGAAATAGCCCAATTGAATATAGTTATTACTAGGTTGAAGGAACGGATAGATAATTTGCAGAAAGTAGCAGAATGTGAGAAATTTGTCTAATAGTTGGTTACGGTTCTGGAGTGAGGTTGCTGAGGACGTTGACAGTGGTGATGGTGCAGCGTGAACAGGCAGTGGAGAGGGTGCAGCAAGTGAAGGGTGGTGGTCAGGGTACAGCATTGGAGATTGGTAAGAATGCGGTTTGGGAGACGGTTTTGGGAGGTGATGAGATTATTAAATATGTAGATTCTTCATTCTGGAGGAAGGATTGTAGATGTAGAGTTCTGTGCAGTTTTGAAGGAGCAGGAGTTAGGGACACTGAAGGAAGTGTAAATATGACATTGTATCGGGTCACAGTTGAAGTTGGTTGTGGTACACCTCGGAGCGAATGATTTCGGGAAAGTTTATTCAGAGGTTTTGAAAAATCTGTTTGCGAATATGGGGTTCGAGGCTTGCCACGAGGGGAAACACTCTGCTCCCTCCTGAATGCTGGTCCTGGGGCAGCTGGGGACAGATAACTCCATGCGCCGGCGGGTTGCGAGGTAACCACAAATGCCGATTGGTACTACCAACCCTGGCATGGTTACACTACTTTGCGTGAAACTGTTTCCGGTGGATTGACCACACCAAGCGAGTTTCGTGCCTTCGATACGTACTTGCGTTAAACTTACCGCATCATGTCAGCCAAGCAGAGTTGCTAAGTACGCACCGGCTAATAAGAGCCAAATCAGTGGGGTCGAACTTCCCGGCTAAACTAACATGCGGACCATGCTGGACCAATGGAGGAAAAGGCAGAACGAGCTGGAGACATTGAAAACGTAAGCAATTTACTTATAAAGCGAGGGATGGTCATGTTGCACAATAAAAGGTTTCAACATAAGCAATGAGTACAGCTGGGGAAAGCAAGGATTGATGAGGTGTGGCAAAAGAAATACAATTATTTACAAGACAAAGACACAGGACAGCGCTATTCCGATCTTAACTTTATGTTGACATTACAGGCGCCATCAGATACACACCCAACGAAATTGGAGAGCAAAGAAAGATAAGAGAAAGTATTAGGTGTAAATGACCCCCACGGTACGTGGCTGATGGACCAGCGCAAACCCAATCACTTAGGAGGGAAGAAAACTGGGGTTGTCCATGGTGCGTGAGTGAGTAGGTGCAAAATGAGGTGGAGAGGAAGGTGTAAAGATGTCGGGGTATTGGAAAGAACGTGTGAGAGGAATAGACTTCATGTGAGTGGAAAGGTCTGTACGTGTAATTGTTTAACAGACTTGGGTGGTGCTCAGTCTGTTGTCTGTCTCTCCGTTCAATCGGTCCGTGACTTCAGGAACAAGGAAGGCTGGACCGGATTCGAGAAGGGCAGGTAAGAACACAGTGGGTCGGCTTGATGAGAGAAGGGTGAGCGAGAGAAGAGAAGAATAGTGCGGGCCAGATAAGAGCTCTCTTTTATAATTTTCCATTGTGGGTGGTGCTTGAGAGCAAAATATGCGGACCAATGGGTGTTTCTCTGCAGCCTCATTGGTGCGTGGATTTGAACCACTGTGTTGGCCCACCCCGGCGAGGATTTCCCACTGGAAATGGCTCCATTTGCTCCACACGTTGCCATGCGACGGAGCTCGCAGAACTGCATGAGGTGATCAGGTACTCCGTCCATGAGTGCGTCTCCTCATCCCCACTGGTCCTTAAAGGTGGTGGTGGTCGTTAATGCCGACTGTGGTTGAGCGGTGGCAGCAGTTGTCTAGCGTTGCGGTTCCAGTGTGGCGAGTTCATGATGGTGATAGCAGCCGTCGAGATTGTGGCATCAATGATGAGTGTAGGCGAGCTTGGGTTGTGGTCTGATGTTGTGGGGAATTTTGGGAAGGCATTGTGGTGATTGCAGGAATCTTGCAATGTTGGGGTCTGGCGAAGTATGGCGAAGGTTGGAATGAAATGTCCGTTGGAGAATGGTGCACAGTTTTAATGGGGCTGCTGCAGTATATGCAAATGAGGCTGTCGCTCTGTGGTCTGGTCTGTGGCATGCATGCATCTGTGAAGGAGAGGAGGTCTTGTGTGAGGTAAAGTAAAATATAACAAATAAGAGAATAAAGAACAGGATATAAGACCTTCCGAAAAGCCCTCGCTATGCAATTTAGCCATTCAACCCACTAGACATAGGGGAAGGGCTATCGAAAGCAGACACTAATGATGTAACTTTTTTGGGACAATTGTATGTTATCTGCCATTGTGTAGGAGGTGTGCCGTTTCACAGAACCACAACAATATACAGGATATTGGGTAAGCGGCTGAAAGCAAAGGGTTGTTCGTTAATGTTTTCTGCGATTCTCCCAAGATTCGGAAACTATGTAGAAATTATGAGCAGAGCGATAGATGTCAACCAATGGCTGGAAGCATGGTGTAGGGAGAAAGGTTTTGCATTTGAGTAGTGGGAATTATTTAGGGGGCAAAGGGAGTGTTTCCAGAATGATGGCCCGAGGTTAAATAGAAAGAAAGGGGGCAGCAAACGGAACTCAGGTCCCAAGGATCCAAAGCCCGCCACAATAACCATTAAGCCAACACCAGGCATGTGTAGAGTGCAGAGTAAGTACATGTTACTTAAATGTGTCCCTAACCATTTCTCAGACATGCATGGTCCAATTTTGTTCAAACTTGGCAAAAGCACAGTACATGATTGCATACACGTGCACCTCACTTTATTTTGCGATCTTGTCAAAGATGGCTGACTGGTAGAAAGGTGGCCGTTTGAGTTGTACATATATATGGGCGAGCCCTTTAACTCCGTACAGTAAAATTACTAAAACAACGGGGGCTATTTTTTACGTCCTTTTTTCTTGTTTCAGAAAGGATCCAGAGAAGAATTGGGGATCTGTGGACTTGTTAATTTGACTTCAGTTGTGTTGAAGGTGTTGGAGACCTTAATTAGGGACCAGATGAAGAACCAGTTATATAAATATAAACTAAAGGTTATCAGCATGAGTTTACCACAGGTTGGTCTTGTCGAACAAATCTTTTAGAGTTCACTGAAGCAGTTACTGATTGGGTGGATGAGGGAATGGCAGTGGAAATAGTATATCTAGATTTTAAGAAGGCATTTGATAAGGTACCACATCGGAGGTTGTTAGCCAAGGTGAGGGCTTGTGGAGTGGCTGGTCAGGTAGCTAATTGCTTCCTACCACTAAGCCAGTTTGTAATCCAAAGAGTGGCTGTGAGTGGGAGGATGTCTTCCTGGGGGGACATAAGTAGCAGGGTACTTTGGGGATCAGTACTCTGATCATTATTATTCATAATTTGCATCAACGATTTGGATAGTGGGTTGAGGAGGAGATTGGGATCATACTCTGTGCAGAGCGTTAGTGCTGTTTAAGCAGTCTCCTTGGCTATTGGACACAATCCTGGACGGGTCGCCACTACGACACTGTATACCAGCATGCTGGCACTCATTTTGCCGACCTCTGAAGGATGACAAGCCGAGTTAACCCCACCTGGTATCAATTCAACAGCTGAGCAGGATTTGAACTCAGGACCCTAGGATCCCAAGCCCACCACTCTAACCAATAAGCCAACATCAGGCTTGGTTGAGGAGGATGTTTCCAAATTTGTAGATGACACAAAGCTTGGAGGTGAGGTGGATAACAGAGGGGGTGGTGATCAGATTCAGGAAAGTATTGATACTTGCATAGATTGGGTAAAGCAAATCAGGTTTTAGGCTGCATTCCGAAGGGGAATCGATTATAAATCAAAAGAGGTGGTGTTAATATTGTACAGGAATTTAGTGAGGGCCACATCTCGAACACTGTTTGCAGTTTTAGTCACCACAATTCAGAAAGGACATAGATGCCATAGAGAGGGTTCAGCACAGGACTACTAGATTGATTCTGAGCCTAGCTAAACTCAGCTATGAGGAGCGGCTGAAGGAGACAGGGCTTTATTCACAAGAAAAGTGGCGGTAAAAGGTGATATGATAGAGATGTTTAAGATAATGAAGGGTGGAGACAAAATAAGTGCAGATGAATTAAATTATTCAACAGAGTGAAGAGTGATTGGACCAGGGACCATAGCCTGAGAGTAAAGAAGAGGATAGTTAAGACGGTGGTAAGGCAGGGGTGTTTTACTCAGAGAGTAGTTAATACATGGAATGGTCTCTCTGGAAAGGTAGTGGCAGCAGTTAGCAGTAGAAAAGTTGAAATTGGAATTTGATGTATATTGTATATACATAATGTGGAAGTATTGGAGATGGAGGGGTATAGGGATGTTGCCAGGACTTTGAGGTAGCTTGAGCATTGATGGGTGATTGTGTGCATCTGTGCAGAGTGGTGTTTTTGTTGGGGGGGGGGGGGTCTCGTCAAGGTGTGTTGTGTGGTTGTCACTGCATTTTTTTTTTTTTAAACCAAGACTGTCTTTGTCCAAGCTCCCTCCCCTGAAAAGAAAAAAAACAAAAACGATAAGAACTACTAGTCTGGAGACTGCAATGGTTCACGAGCGGTATTTGACGATACAGATTGTTTCAGAAATCAAGGAAGAGACAATGTGATAATTTTTGACCAAGTTATAAAAATGATCAACTTGATGTGGTACGAGTGACAGGTTATTAGCTGCAAAATGTCGAAAACCCGGTTTCGTTCAACATCTTTCAAAATTTGACCTTTGCATAACCTTTAAAGGTCACAACAATGTTGTGGACATTAAAATAAGGAAACAGGATACGTGCTATAGCTTATTGGAGTTAGTTCGTCGAAGAAGGTTGAAAACCAGGTTCAATTCCTACAACATTGAAAATTTGACCTTTGTGAACTTTTAAGGTCAAAGGTCAAGGATTATGACCTTTGGTACAAAACTTCCTCTGGAACATTCCAGGAACAAAATAACGTCATATAGGATATATGGCATTTTGTACTCCTCGGATTATCCATACTTTGATGAAATCAGCGTAAAAACAAACTTGAAGGGGGCGCCACGGGCAAGGTGTTCGAGATAGAGCAAAATGGTTTCAAGACTTTAGGTGGGGAATGACCTCAAGATTATGCATAAAAAATATTGTCATCCGAGCTCTCAAAGTTTGGGCGGTCGTATGATTTTTATGTCAAAATTCACAATTTTCTAAGTTCGTGACCTTGTGACCTTGACCTTGGGACAAAAATGAAAAATCGAGCTCCATGGGGCTATGCAGGTGCCGTTGGGCTAACCAAACACCAAAACCCCTGCCAGATTCGACAAACCCCCTCGGAGAAGATGGGTTTTTATGTCAAAATTCGCAATTTTCTAAGTTCGTGACCTTGTGACCTTGACCTTGGGATGAAAATGAAAAATCGAGCTCCGTGGGGCTATGCAGGTACCATTGGGCTAACCAAATACCGAAACCCCTGCCAGATTCGACAACCCCCTCGGAGAAGATGCAAATTGAAATCGGCTACCCCCTAAAAACATGTTTTTTTTAGCGTGGCTCCGTCCATAATGGGCGCACCATGCCCATTTTCAGGAAAACACAACTAGATCATGATATAAACCTCCCACCAAAATTTCTATCAGGATCAGATCAAAAGCCACGGAGCTACGCTCGGGACAGACAGACAGACACACACCAATAACAAATATAGTGGTCACTTACTTTTTTCGTGAACGTATATGTATATGTGTATATATATATATATATATATATATATATATATATATATATATATATATATATATATATATATATATATCGAAAAAATCACTGTTAAAAAAAAAACAACATTTTGCATTTTTCTTGTTTTGATAAATTGGACTGGTGTTGATGTGGTGATGTTCTGGCATTTAACTTCAGGTGCAAATGTGCACGATGCTCTGTTCGACGTCATATGGCTAGACCCAGCGTTCTGCTCAATTATGGGCTCAAATTTTTTTTTTGTATACCTTGTCAAGGCTCGCATGAGAGCGAACACACAACGTACAGCAAGGGGGGGGGGGGCGCATGAGACAAGAGGGGTGTGGGAAGGACAAAACATTTGGGAACAGAGACATTAGATCTTTGGAAGGGAGAGGGATGGGGTGAGGAACACGAGGTATACAAGATGGACACTCCAGGGACTTGCAGGCCCTTACACGATAGGAACATTCAGGAAGTGAAGCAGAGAATTTGGAGGTGGGTTTGGGGTGGATTAACTGGGGTAGAAAAGATCGAGGATTTGGATGGGGGACGAAAAGAGGTGGTGGTGAACAGCTGTTTTGAAGGCCTGGAGGGAAGAATGGGATTTAACAGAGAGAGGGAGTTTATTCCAAAGGCGGGGTAAAAAGAGGAATGAAGGATTGAAGGTGAGCATTGATTCGTGATTTTGGTATTTTTTACCAGAAGGGGGTTGTTGTCGGACCTTGAACGCCCGGCAGAAATATGGTGGGGACAAATCGCAGACGGAGCAGGAGGGGTGAGACCGGAAAGTAGACGGTAGAAGACAGAAAGACCACTGACCTGCCTGTGGTGAGAGAGTGAGACGCCCAAAGACTCAGCCTCATCGTGGGAGATACCAATGATCCGAAATGCCTTGTTTTCCACTGCGTGGAGCCGAGAAGAGTGAGAGGCAGAAGCACCAGCCAAGAGGGGAGAGCAGTACTCCATCAGGCTGCGGATGAAGGCTTTGAATGTGGTCAGGAGCTCAGGTGGGCTGAGGATGGACTTTGCACGACGGAGGATTCCCAGTCGGTGACTGGCTTTGGAGGCCAGGTTGGAAATGTGGCTTTCCCAGGAAAGATCATGGCAGATAGTGAGACCCAGAAGCTTGAAAGAGAGGACTTTTTTCCAGAGGATTGTTGAGAAAGTAGATAGGGGGGGTGGGTTCCAAACGGTTCTTTCGGAGAGACATCGTGAGAGTGTGAGATTTGTCAGGATTGAAAGACATGTTCCACGTGTTGGACCAGTTTGTGATTTTATCTCGATCTGCAGTGAGCAAAGAAACTGCTGCTTGCTGGTCTGAGCGATGACTGATGGTACGGTAGAGGGTGGAGTCATCAGCAAAGAGATAAAGAGGATTTTCCAGAGAGTCTGAGAGATCATTGATGAAAACCAGAAAAAAAAACAGAGCCCAGAATGCTACCTTGAGGAACTCCAACCTGGATAGGAAGAGGGGATGAAAGAATTCAATTTAGGGCCACACGTTGACTGTGACAGGAGAGGAAGTTTGCGAGCTATGGGTGGAGATGGCCTTGTATACCATAGGAAGAGTTTCGTGAGCAGGGCAGGGTGCCAGATCGTGTCAAAAGCACGCGATATGTCCAGGGATGTGGCTCTGATTTCATTTCCGGCATTGAGTACCTCCATCCATTGTTGGGAGAGCAGAAGCAGCATATCCATGGTGGAGTGATCTGGTCTGAAACCAAATTGATGGTCGGAAATCAAGCCATTGGAGAAGAGGAAGGATTTAATGTCTGAAGCGATGATGGATTCCATAACTTGCTGATGATTGGGAGAAGGTTGATTGGTCTGTAGTTGCAGGGATCTGTTTTTGCACCTTTTTAGTGCAGAGCAGTAATGTTTGCTGATTTCCAAGCAGATGGTAGATGACCTTGAGCACATGAGAGGGTGAATACAACAGAGAGAGGGTGAGCAAGAGCAGAAGAGCAGGTTTTTAGGACACGTGGGCTGATGCCGTCTAGACAGGTTGCAGAATCTGAGTCGAGGTTTGACAGAAAGCTCTCCACTTTGTCAGAAGACAAGGACACAGTCCAGAGACAATTGGGTGCGACTGGGTAACGTGGGTAGAGAAAGCGATGTGTTTCGGACACAAGATTTAGATGCAAATACCGAGTTTCGGCATTCAGCCTTTTCATGTGCGGTATCGGCAGTGCGGTCGTTTGAGGTGATGGAGGGGGAGCATACACCAGAAATAGATTTGATTAGATCATTAGATGCCACCAGGATGTGGAGGAGGGAGAGAGGTTTGAGAGTTCAGACTTGAGCTTTGAAAGATGTTGTTTTCTTGCTCTTCTGAGGGTAGATACACACTTGTTCTGAGCTTGATGGAAGGAACTGAGATTGCCCTCAGTTGGGTTTGCTTTCCATGAGGCGAAGGCAAGTTGTTTCAAGACAACTCCTCGCCACAAGCTTCAGTGAACCATGGGTTGGAGGAAGCGTTGGACAATTGAGGACGAGAGGGAATAAGTCTGTGCATGAGGGAGAGCAAGTTTCGTTGAAAGAATTCTCAGGATGAGTTGATGTTGGAGAAAGTGGCGATGTGAGATCAGTCTAGAAGTTTTATGGCTGCTTGGAGACCCTGTCAGTCGGCCTGAGTGAAATGCCAGACTCGACAGCGCTGAGGTGGATCTCTGGTAACAGCCAGAGAGATGTCCACTTTGACAAGGATGTGGTCAGAAGAACCGATTGGAGCGGAGAAAGAACAGAATATATTTTCAGGGAAATTTGTCAGAATCAGATCTGAGATGGAGTACCATTGGTTGAGATCCGGGTCGGGAAGTTGACTGATTGAGTCAGTCCCAATGAGTCGCATAAGTCTTTTGCTGAAGTGCCAATGTCGAGGCGTCCGTCTCCCTTCACCAAGGCATGAAGACGTCGATGTACTTGAGAGAAAAACGTTTATTATTCACCAAATACAGGTGGCCGCAAGGAGAGTAGCAAACACCAGGAACACCCATTAGCAATTGAGGTTACCGGGAGAGTGCTCTGCTCTATCAGTCGAGCTACTCTCATATACGGTTCTATGTTGGACAAATGCTTATCTCGCAATTGTCCTTTCTTAAAACCTGACCAGCTGCCTTTAGCAACTGGCTTATGTTCTTCAACAACCATGGATCAAGCAAGATAATAAGGAAGCAAAGTTACTCCCTCATGCTGCTAACAGCATTCTTGTGGATTACTCAAGACTGACCTCATACTTATCTTCCACACATGTCATTCCAATGTTCTTTTGTGAACAGGAAGCAGGAATATATTTTAATTAACTGCAGGCGAGTGAATTGAGTTGGGAGAAGCAAAACTTTAACAAAGGTACGAATCCCAACACCATGACAGGTAAGAGAGGTACCCACACCTTGCCAACTGACGTGATGACAATTGAAGTCACCACATATGAGGAAGAGAGACTTTGGATGAGACTATAGAAGTTGATCCATGTTTTCGGATGGTGAGGTTTAAATGGAGTCATCACTGTTTGGTGGACGGTCCAGTGCACATATAAACAGGAGGTGGGAGTGGAAGGGAAGCCGTAGCCATAGGTATTCCTGGAGGTGTGGGGGAGTGATGGCAGTGCATGGAGAGTGAAGAATCGAGTCTTTGATGAAGAGAGCAACTCCGCCGCCAGGACGAGGCTCAGGTCTGTCATATCGGAGGAGCGAGTAACCAGGGAGAGAGAGATACAAGAGAGTCAGAGACGTCTTGTGGGAGGAAAGTTTCTGTTAGGCAGATTATGTCTGGTTTGTCAGTGGCAACCTGTATGGAAAGATCGCTAAGGTTTGATCGAAGGGCCCGGATATTTGAGGTCCACACTGTTAATGAAGAGGGAGGGGAGGAGGCTTTGGGTCCACGGGATGGGAGTGGAGGGGGAGGGTAGGACGGGAGGAGGGGGGGTGGGAGGTAAGGAGAGTTGTTGAAAGAGTGTGGGGGATTGCAGAATAGCTCGGGGAGAGGGCCAGATGAGGAGGAGAAATGGCTCTGTGGTGCTGGGGGAGGGGGGGGGCAGGAGAGGGGGCAGAAGGCAGAATATTGCATGTTCGGGAATACGTTCGCGGCTGAGGTGCATGACCGAATGAGCACCACCATGTTAATCTCGGAGGTGGATTGTGTGGAAGAACACGGAGCGACCTTGGTCATTTTCTGTTGCCGAACCCTCGCATGGGCATGGCCAATGGGGTGGTAATTGTCTGCGTGCCAATGAGGGTGCTGGAAAGCTCTATCGGCTCATCCTGATCCAACATGATGCTCCGCCCTTCGCTGGTGGATTATAAATGTCAGATTCCCCACAGAAAGTCAGTGAATTAATCAGTCAGTCAGTCAGTTCTGGTTCTTGGCGTTCTGGTGGTCATGAGTTGGACGACAACGGAACTTGTCAGAGTGAACGGAGCGAGCGGAGCAAGTGAGCATAACGGAGTCCACAACCAAGCATAATAGCAAGGTGCCAGACCAAGCACAGTGTTATTCCATTAGCATTTACACGTACAGACCGATTTACACTTTACTTTAGGACTATCTTCTCTCATGTTCTGTGCTTTATTTCTTACCTCCTTTGATCTACATCTTTACACCTTCCTCTCTGCACTTCACCTGCAAATTACAGTGCCCCTCACCACACTTCCCTCCAGCCACGCACCCTGGATACCATCAGCTCTCCTTCCCCCCCCCCCCACCCTCCTGAGCGACTGGGTTTGCGTTGGTCCGTCGACTATGTCTGGTGAAAAGAGGGTGCCAATGCCTCAAAATTTCTCTCTCTCTGGACTTTCTAACTTCCTCAGAAAATGATTCTGATGGCACCTGTCGTGTTTGAATAGATAAGATTGGAGAAGTTTTAGGATCGGGGTAACTCTGCACTCTCTCTCTTGTGTCTCCCTGTCTCTCTTGTGTTTGTAAATAATTGCATTTCTTTTGCCGCACCTCACCAATCCTTGCTTTCCCCATGCCATACAAATATTGCTGCAATAAATCCCCTGCCTATTGTACACATTCCATTCCTCGTTTTTGCTGTAAATAAACTTATTATTGTGAATGTACCCAGTCCGTAGCGTCTTTTCCTCCATTGGTCCAGTATTGTCTGTACATGGTGTTCTCCAGGAAGTTAAACCCCACTGGATTGGCTCTACACGTTAGCCGGTGCATACCTGGCAGCTCAGCTCGGCTGTATCTCAATAGGTGAGATAAAGCAAGTACACATCGAGGGCACCACCCCCTCTTGTTTCTGTTAATCCACCGGAAATGGTAACACAAAGTAGTGACACCCTGCCAGGATTGGCGGTACCAATTGGCATCTGTGGTTGCTTAACAATCCGCCGAGCTGCGAAGTTATCCGCAGCTGGTGGCCTCAGCACCAGGTGTTCAGGAGTCGCTCAAGTGCTTTCCCTCGTGGCAAACCTTGAACCCCAGGCTGTCACATGATATATAACTCTTCTCCAATGGATCTTCTAAATCCTTCCTCTTCTCCAATGGCTTGATTTTTCAATCATCAATTTGGTTTCAGACCAGGTCACTCTACTCTGGGTATGCTGCTTCTGCTCTCCCAACAATAGATTGAGATCCTCAATGCCAGACATGAAATCAGAGCCATCTCCCTGGACATATCGCGTGCCTTCAATTATGGTTTGGCACCCTACCCTGCTCACAAAACTCTTCCTGTGGTATCCAAGTCAATCTCCACTCATAGCTCACAGACTTCCTCTCCTGTAGCCCTTAATGGAGTTCCTCTCCTGTGGCCCTTAATGGAGTTCTCTCATCCCCTATTCCTGTCCAGGTTGGAGTTTGTCTTGTCAAGGCAGTGTTCTGGTCCCTTTTCTTTTTCTGGTTTTCATCAATGATCTCTCTGACTCTCTGTAACATCCTTCTTCTCTTTGCTGATGACTCCACCCTCTGCCGTAACATCTGTCATCCCTCAGATCGGCAAGCAGCAGCTTCTTCACTCTGCAGATCTGGATAAAACCACAAACTGATCAACACTTGGAACATGTCTTTTAATCCTGACAAATCTCACACTCTCACGATGTCTCTCCAAAAGGACTGTCGGGAACCCACCCCCCCCATCTACTTATCTACTTTCTCAACAATCCTCTTGATCTTTCCTGGGAAAGCCACATTTCCAAGCTGGCCTCCAAAGCCAGTCACCGACTGGGCATTCTCCATGGTGCAAAGTCCTACCTTTGCACACCTGAGCTCCTGACCACATACAAAGCTTTTGTCTGCAGCCTGATGGAGTACTGCTCTCCCCTCTCGGCTGGTGTTTCTACGATGAGGCTGAGTCTTTGGGTCTCACTCTCTCACCGCAGGCAGGTCGGTGGTCTTTCTGTCTTCTACCGTCTCCTCTCCGGCCTAGCCCCCCCTTTATGTTTGATGTCACCCCCCCTCCCCATCTTTCCTTTGGGCGTTCAAGGTCCGCCAGCAACCCCCTTCTGGTAAAACTACCAAAATCAAGAATCACTGCTCACCTTCACTCTTTCATTCCTCTGTTTTCCCACCTTTGGAACAAACTCCCACACTCTCTTCAATCCCACTCTTCCCTACAGGTCTTCAAAACAGCTGTTCACCACCATCTCTTAGCTTCCTCCATCCAAAACAATGATTTCTTATACCCTCACTAACCCACCCCAAACCCATGTCCTTCAAATTCTTTGCTTTCTTTCCTGAAAGTCCCTGTCATGTAAGGACCTGAAAGTCCCTGTGGCGTCTTTCTTGTTTACCCAGTGTACCCTGCCCCATCCCTCTCTCTTCCACAGATCTCCTCATGCCTCTGTTACACACTGTTTTTTTTTCCTTCCCTCTCGTGCCCCTCTTGTCTCTTGCTCCCCTTGTTGTATATCCTGTGTGTTCGCTCTCATATGATCCTCGACAGTGTATGCAAAAATAAAGTCAGCTAACCTCACCTTCATCAACCGTCCTTGCTGCTCATCTTGTACACTCGTTGTACAAAACATTTGGTATACCTGCTCTTGCACTGAAATTGACTGATCAGGTGAATACAGGTGATCACAAAGCTATGATCCTGTATTGATTGCATCTGTTAAATCCACTTCACTCGGTGTAGATGAAGGGGAGAAGACAGGTTAAATAAGGACTTTTAAGCCTTGAGACGATTGAGACCTGGACTGTGTATGTGTGCCATTCAGAGGGTGAATGGGCAAGACAAAATATTTGTGCCTTTGAATGGGGAATGATAGTCAGAGCCAAGCGCACCGGTTTGAGTGTGTCGAGAACTGCAACGCTGCTGGGTTTTTCACGCTCAACCGTTTCCTGTGTGTATCGAGAATGGTCCACCACACAAAGGGCATCCAGCCAATGTCAGGCCAGTGGTCAAAAACGGCTCATTGATGAAAGAGACCAAAGGAGGCTGACACAAATTGTGCAGAGCAACAGATGGGTTACAGTTAGTTGAATGACCCCAGAAAAACATCGGTGCCGAAAGACTCATAAAAGAATGCACACGCAACTCGTCGTACCTTGACAAAATGGGGTATGGCAGCTGACAACCATCATAAAGAGCCACTTATTTTCACAAAAAAAACAACAACCTGCTGTTGCAGTGGGTTAAGGAATGAAAAAACTGGATACAGAAGGATTGGAAAAACATTGTCTGGTTTGATTAATCCTGGTTCCTGCTGTTTCATGTTGGTGGGAGGACTTGGTTATGGAGAAAACCACATGAGTACATGCATTCATCATGCCGTGTGTCAACATTGCAGGCTGGTGTTGGTGGTGTGATGGTCTGGGGTGTGTTTTCATGACGCACCTTTATAAAAGTGGAGCAACGTTTGAATGCCACAGGATATCTGAACATCATTGCCAATCAGGTGCATCCCTTCATGGCAGTAGTGTGTCCATTTGCGTATGGATTTCTTCATCAGGATAATGCCCCATGCCACAATGCTAGGATTGTCCAGGAATGGTTCCACAAACATGACAGTGAATTCAGCTTATTGCAGTGGCCTGCCCAGTCACCAGATCTAAATCCAATTGAGCATCTGTGGGATGAGCTGGAACGAACTATTCAGACTAGAGATCCACTACCAGCCAACTTGACACAACTGTGGGAAGCATTGGAGTCAACATGGGCCAACATCCCTGTGGAACGCTTTCGACACCTTGTGGAGACCATGACCCACCAAATTGAGGCTGTTCTGAGGGCTAAGGGGGTGCAACTCGATATGAGGTAGGTGTTCCTCCTTAATGTTTTATACCGAGTGTATACGGTGGAAGGAAAAATTACTTCCGCTTCGCTGTGAAGCTCAGTCTAGGATGCTTTTGTTTGAACCTCATCTAAAATCAATGAAATGAAACATTTTGAAAATTTAGAATTATTCTCACTCAAATTTCAACATCACCATAATGCGTATTATGTTGTTTCAACTTTTTTAGAAGGCAGAATAAGAAGATGATTTATAATACCGGCTACCACTAAGGGTACTATATGATGTGCATTCATATCGAGAGAATTGGGGTCTTCTCCACAACCTGAGCCCCTTTCCCCAGATATGCAACCCTGACATGCAAAATGGAAAATTTCGATGGATTTCGTTGTCCTTTTTTTTGTTGTTGTTTTTGAAGCACATGTTTAAACAAACTAACACAAATCTCGTTGTGTTTACACAGTGCCTTCAGAAAGTATTGACACCAATCGACTTTTTCACATTTTGTTGTGTTGCAGCCTGAATTTAAAATGGATTAAATTTTTTTTAAAAAAATTGTCACCAGTCAACATAAAATGCCCCATAATGACAAAGTGAAAACATGTTTTTTAGAAAACTTCACAAATTCATGAAAAATGAAAAGCTGAGATGTTTTGCATCAATAAGTATTCAGCCCCCTGAGTCAATACTTTGTGGTAGCACCTTTGGCAGCGATTACAGCTTCGAGTCTGCTTGGGAATGTCTGTATCTGCCTTGGACATCTGGATTTGGGAATTTTCTCTCATTCTTCCTTGTAGATTCGCTCAAGCTCTGTCAAGTTGGATGGGGAGAGTCGGTGAAGAGCAATCTTCAAATCACTCCACAGATTCTCAATGGGATTCAAGTCTGGACTTTAGCTGGGCTACTCAAAGACTTTCTGAAGTCTGAAGAAATTTGTTGTTCTGAAGCCATTCCAGTGTTGCTTTAGTTGTATGCTTGGGGTCATTATAGTGTTGGACCGTAAATCTTCGCCACAGTCTAAGGGTTTTTGCACTCTGAAGCAGGTTCTCCTCATGGATTTCCCTGTATTTGGCTGCAATCATTGTTCCCTCTATCCTGACAAGTCCCCCAGTCCCTGCCACTGAAAGGCATCCTGATAGCATGATGCTGCCACAACCATGCTTCACGGTAGGGATGGTGATGAGGTGTGCTCGGTTTCCACCAGTTGTAGTGCTTTGCATTCAGGCCAAAGAGTTCAATTTTTGTCACAAAAAATTAGAGTATCTTTTGCCTCGTGCTCTGAGTCTTTCACATTTGTTTTTGCAAACTCCAGGTATGCTGTCGTATGCCTTTTTCTCAGAAGTGGCTTCCGTTTGGTCACTCTCCCATAAAGCCTAGATTTGTGAAGTGTTGCAGAGACTGTTGTCCTTCCGGCAGGTTCTCCCATCTCAGCCAAGGAACTCTGTAGTTCTGTCAGAGTGGTCATTGGTCCTTGGTCACCTCCCTGGCCAAGGTCCTTCTTTCCCAGTCGCTCAGTTTGGTCAGATGACCAGCTATAGGAAGGGTCTGGGTAGTTCCATATTCTTTCCATTTCCTAATGATGGAGCTCATTGTGCTCTTGGGAACTTTCAACACTCCAGAAATTGTTTTATCCCCTCCCCCCCCCCCAGATCTAAACCTCACAATTCTATCTCGGAGTTCTTTGGATGAAAAGGCAGACGTGCGGTGGAACATTAATTATGATTCATACTGTCTCATCAAAATGCGTCTGCATAGAATGACAGTGAAGACTGAAACAAAAGAATGTCTGAAATCCATTTTCCACCGGTCATACAAAAATACCACCTGGAAAAATACACCCGACCACCTGGAAAAATACACCCACCTCAGGAAAACACCGCTCGGACACGTACAGAGACACAGAGAGGGGCGTTAGCAGAGAGAAAATGTTATGCTTTATGAAAAAAACCACACACACACACACACACACACACACACACACACACACACACACACACACACACACACACACACACACACACACACACACACACACACAATTTGTGTTTGGTTGATATCAGCAATTCTTTAGGAATCAGCAGATTGGAGTCAGTGTGATTACCGACGACAGTACATACTGTCTTCAACCCAAAAACCTTGAGTAGCTTTCAGCCTTGTTTTGCGGGAATTTCATTCAACAAATTAGAAAGAAAATGTTGCATTATATACGTTTCAGGAGCTGTGCATAAACATTAATCTTTATAAACAGCTGCCAATCGTCATGTAATGGGTGTTAAAAATTTGGCTTTGTGATTTTGAAAACTTATTAATATGGCAAATGGCTCAGAAATCGGGTGTTATCAAATATATTTTGCTTTAAATTCACAAAGAGAAACCATGCAACCTTTGTAAATCATGTATTGTTACGAATCTGGAACTCATCGCACACAACAGCCAGGGTCCCTATAGAACAGTTATATCGATAAGTCTGTGTTTATAGTTAGGGCCCCCTACCTGTGTCTCACGGGAATTACGTGTGTGTGCTGCGGAGATTCGTTTACAATGGCACGCCTTCGCCTCACTTCCTCACTTCGACGCCATTGTCTAAGTGCGTGTCAGCACGTGCATGGGCAGAGTTTCCTCGGCCACCAGAGCTCCGACTCCACCCCAGAGGGATGGAATGTTCCCCGCGACCAATGAGAGGCGAGACGTCTCAGACACCGACGTTCTCACGAACCCGGACCAATGAGAGGCGAGACGTCTCAGACGGTGAACTTTCCCACAGCCTCTCGACGAAAGGGAGGCGTGAGACGTCTCAGACACCGACTTTCTCACGAACCCCGGACCAATGGGAGGCGAGACGTCTCAGACGGCGATCCTTCCCACCACACCCCAGCCCGCAGGAGAAATGCAATATAAGGAACGCCAGGGCCTTGGAAACAGCGTCAGGGTTGAGCGATCAGGTTCGAGGTGCCAGAGATCGACTCGTCTGGTGTGGTCGGCTTGGCAGCGATCGAGTTTGAGGTGCCGGAGATCGACTCGTCTGGTCTGGTCTGGTCGGCTTGGCAGCGATCGGGTTCGATGTGCCGGAGATCGACTCGTCTGGTCTGGTCGGCTTTGCAGTGCTCAGGTCGTCTCTCCACTCGTCCACCTGGCGTCTGACACTTTTCCTCCGTCCCTGTTTCTTGGAATGGCATCGTGTTGCGGGTTCGAGTCCCGTTGAGCCGGATCGTCGAAGACCACACGAGGTGGACAGGTCCAAGCGCAGGCTCTGGTCTCCAGCTCCCTTTCCTTGAGCTGGAAGACTTCAATAAAGATCATTGGGGTCCATTTCTGTGTGTGTGTATCTGTGTGTGGGCCCATCTATAAGTAGCAACTGTTAAGTGCTTTTTGCTTGTACATTGACTGCATTTCTTATAGTCGGATAACTCTGCCCTTACGTGCTCCCCTCATTTCCCTATTGTTTAATAAATATCCCCATTTGTGAAATGTATCAGCTCGTTCGTGTCCTTTCCTCCATTGGCTTAGCGTGCTGCGTGTTGGAAAATTAACAAGGCCGCTGTGCCGCCATAAGGGGACCTTTGGACCGACGGATCTCGGTGACCATCCGCTTGGGTCACACACGGTTCGAGTACGCTAGCGGCTCGTTCCATACGGGTGCCGTCGAGGGTGTGGAGACTCGGCAAATCGCAACGTGGATATCTATGTGTTTTGAAAATTAGCAAATAACCCTGTACCACGTGGTAGAAATATTGACGCTTCACGGTCCGATAAGGGACCCGTATTCTTCGGAGTTTTCCGAAGAAGTACGATCTAAATTCCAGGTGATCGGTTGAATCGACTCTTCGGCTCCATCCAGCGGTCGTGCTCGTCGCCAACCCCCAGCCCGCAACAGTATCTCGCAACCTTGTGGTTGTAGCAACTTCCTGTGTACATCCCGGGCGGGACACGAACTGTACCGCTATTCACTGTGGGGCACTCGGCAAGTGGCTTAAGCACTGAAGTAAGCACTCCAATGAAATGGTTGATGAGGAACGGCTGGCCAGGTTGTGGCTGCATACCATATAGGATCCCCTTAACTTTAAAGCCGGTCTTCACTGTGCCCACATCAGTAAAATAAATTAAATTAATTCGCTCAAATAATGACTTTATCCACAAGAGTTGCTGTTTAATGTAGAACAACCCTGGAGACGTCGCAATGTTTAACCGCCCGTGAAATAAACATCCCAGATAATCTGCCATCTTGCCTGCTCATCTGTGCATGCGTCACGTGGTGCATCATTCGCAGTCTGTGCAAACGTTGTAACATTATTTTAAAACCGTTTTCACCAGATTTGCTTTGATTCCCTGACAAGCACCTCATGCAACCTCCAAAAATATAGACACATATCTGGCAGACGCTATGGATAAGCAGTCCCTCAAAGGGCGGAGGAGCTCCTTGTGAGCCAACGGCCATCCATATCTAGTGCCCAACTGTGTCTGCGGACGTCCTCCTGCAGTTGGGTCACTTCTTATTAGGATGTTGGTGGCAGGATTTGCACTCCGGCCACCGTAAAACCCTTCATTCCGCAAAACGCAAAAACGCAAAAAAATCTGAAAACCCACTCCGGGGGAGTACCTCCTGTGCAGCTTCCCTTCGCAGGGCAGCTCACCGGATGACGGGATTGGGGCAAAGCCTTCGGGACCCCCAATCTTTGATAGGAGGGAAACCACGAGGTAACATCCCTGGGTCAGATTGCGGGAGAGTGTGTCGGAGTGGTGCTGAGGTGTCGTCCACCAGACGGCGGTCTCCTTGGGTTAACCTGAGGCGGTCCCTTCGGGTGGGTGCCTGGAATGTCCTATCCCTAAGAGAGGATGATCACCTGTCTCTGTTATCATCTGAGCTCAAGCGTTTGGACATCGGGATTGCAGCTCTCTCTGAGGTTCGGAGACCGGATTGCGGCGAGATAATGGTGGGTGGTTACACCTACTATTGGTCTGGTCGCTCTGATGGTTACCATACCCAAGGAGTTGCTGTAGCTGTGTCCAATAAGCTGACCCCAATGATAATTGAGGTAACACCGGTCAACGAGCGTATTATGAGATTAAGGATTCGTCACTCCTTAGGTGTCATTTCCCTGGTCTCTGTTTATGCTCTGACTGAGGCGAGTGATCTCACCGTGAAGGATGCATTCTACGCCACACTCGAGTCTGTGGTTGATCAGTGCCCCAGACGAGATACACTTCTAGTCTTGGGGGATTTCAATGCATCGACTGGAACTGATAGGGATGGTTATGAGGTGTGTGTTGGTCCCCATGGGTCAGGAACTATGAACCAGAATAGCACTAAGTTCCTTGACTTTGCAAGAAGTCATGGACTTAGGGTGGCTGGTTCATGGTTTCAGCGCCCACAAGCTCATCGCTGGACTTGGTATTCCAACGCTGGCGGTGTGGCAAAGGAGATTGACCATGTCCTCATTGACGGTCGTTGGAGGATGATCCAGAACTGCAGGGTCTACCGGAGTGCTCAGTTCCTCAATACTGACCACAGGCTTGTTGTAGCAACTCTAAAGCTGCACCTTAAATCCTGGAGAATGGTACCATCCCAGCCGAGGCTGGATGTTGCCAAGCTCAGGGATGAGAGAGTAGCTGAGGAGTTTGCGAACAGGCTGAGTGGACACTTGGGGGGGTCTGGGTGCTTTGGGGGGTCCTGAAGAGTTGTGGAGCGCCTTCAAGACCACCGTCCTTGATGTTGCCGGTGGATGCCTTGGAGCTCACCGCAGGGCAAAGAATTTTGTCTCTCAAGGGACACTGGATACCATTGACCAGAGTCACAGGGCCAGGCTGAATGGCAGAGCTGAGCTGTTCAGGGAGCTGAGGTGTAAAACTGTACGTGCACTGAGGGTGGACAAGGAGGCCTATGTGCGAGGAATCTGTGAGGGGGTAGAGCATCACCTGTGGACAGGTGATTCTCGTCCCGCTTACAGGGGAATTCGTGCATTACGTTCATCCAAGCCCATCCCTCGGAGCACTACAGTTCGAGCAGAGAGTGGTAGGCTCTTGACAGAGGAGTCTGAAGTGAAGGCCCGCTGGGCCGGTTACTTTGAGCGGTTGTACCAGGCTGATCCCCCAACTGTCGAGTTGGACGTCAAGGGTGTTACAATCCCTGTTGCTGACCCTCGAATCAACTGTGGTCCACCTACGCTTGTGGAAACACGGGCTGCGGTGAACCAGTTGAAACGGGGCAAAGCTCCAGGGATCTGTGGCATCCATGCTGAACTTCTCAAGGCTGGTGGAAATGCTGCACTCGTGTCGTTGCATGCAGTTTTGTGCTCTGCCTGGAACACAGGCATCATCCCAACTGACTGGAAGAGGGGCCTTGTTGTCCCTCTCTGGAAAGGGAAGGGTGATCGCCAAGACTGCAACAACTACCGAGGGGTGACGCTGCTCTCAGTGCCGGGCAAGGTCTTTGCTCGGATAATTCTCGATAGGGTTCGCCACCATCTGCTTGAGCACCAGCGTCCAGAGCAGTCAGGCTTTACACCAAAGAGGTCAACGATTGACCGTATCCTTGCACTTCGTGTCCTCACCGAACGCAGACGAGAGTTTCGGCAGGGGCTGCTTGCAGCCTATGTTGATCTCTGTAAAGCGTTCGATTCAGTGAATCGGGATGTCCTCTGGAGGATTCTTGGTCTTCGTGGGGTGCCACCAAAACTGATCGATCTGATGTCTGAACTCTACTCTGGTACTGAGAGTGCTGTGAAGTGTGGTGGTACCATCTCTGACTTATTTCCAGTTGTTACTGGAGTTCGTCAGGGATGTGTACTTGCCCCCACACTTTTCAGCACTTGTATGGACTGGATTCTAGGGAGGATGTCGGAGAGATCAAGTTGCGGTGCGTCATTTGGGAATGTCAAGATCTCGGACCTTGACTTTGCAGATGATGCAGTCATCTTTGCGGAGACTTTAGACATCCTCTTGGGGGCCCTCGAGGTGCTGAATGAGGAGTCGGAGCCGTTGGGATTACGGGTTTCTTGGATCAAAACTAAGATCCAGGCTTTCGGTGACATCTTGGATGCTGCTGTCCTGTCTGTGTCTGTTTGTGGTGAGGATGTTGAGGTCGTGGAGAGATTCACTTACCTTGGCAGTGATATTCATGTCTCTGCTGGCTGCGAGCCAGAGGTCAATAGACGTCTGGGTCGGGCCTGGGGAGTCATGGATTCACTGGATCATGGGGTGTGGCGCTGCCGGTACCTGTGCGGGAGGACGAAAGTCCGAGTCTTCAGGTCCTTGGTACTTCCAGTCTTGCTCTATGGGTGCGAGACTTGGACTCTGACCAAGGATCTGAGACGGAGACTTAATTCCTTTGGTACCAGGTCTCTTCGGAGAATCCTTGGACACAAAATCCGACCAGCGATAGCCAACGAGCGGTTGCTGAGAGAGACTCGGATGAGATTTGTTACCTGCATAGTCCGTGAGCGTCAGTTGCGGCTGTATGGACATGTGGCTCGTTTTCCTGACTCTGATCCTGCTCACCAGATTCTCTCAGCAAGGGAGTCTCATGAGTGGAGGAGGCCAGTGGGTCGACCACGTGCCTCATGGTTGCAACAGGTTGACCATCATCTCAAGGAGATGGGGATGGGCTTGGCATCTGCCTGGGGGATGGCCAGACGGAGACCCCTGGAGTACCGGCGGAAAGTGGACGCAGCGACGCGCTGTTCTGGCACATGCTCCCATACCTGACCTGACAAGGAACAGCGTGCAATGTCAAGCAGTCAATGCATTAAATCATATATCTCAATGAAGCAGGTTAATTTTGGCACGTTCCTAAAATTTTTCTTCACTCAATATAATTCTCCAAACAGAAGAAAAAGATAAGTTTAATGCTTTGGAAATTTCATATTTTCTTTTGTTTGTATGGAGAAGGAGGGACCAGAACTGTGCTTGCTTAAAGTAAATAGGTATATCGGCTTCATTATATATATATATATATATATATATATATATATATATATATATATATATATATATATATATATATATATATATATATATATATATATATATATATATATATATATATATATATATATATATATATATATATATATATATATATTTGCGGATTCGCGCCCGCCGGCGTGCTGACGGCCACGTAACTCGAATCGCGGCACGTCGCCCACCGGACGGACAATCCAGTCGTGACCCTCTCGGACTAACGCCGGGAACCAGTCACGGGTGGACCTTTCGGTCTCACCGCGATCGAGCCAATCAGCCCCCGCGTGGGATAGGGTTGCTCGCCAAATTCGACCTACCTAAGTACCCACGCGGAGGGTAGACCGGGCGATCGCACCTCGCCGCAGGTCGACTTCGGACACGGGCCACTTAAGCGACCCGTTCCGTACTATCAGAATAACCGAGCGGTGTTATCGTCGACCTCGACGGTTCGATTAATTATCAGGCGTATTCAGCCCACTACCAACCCTTTACGTGAAGCAAGATGAGGATTCAATGGGAGAAATGACGAAGCGAAGCGGGAAACAGTTCAACACAAAGCACATTTATTCGCGGCACACGGGAAGCACACATATACAATTCCACCAAAACCACACAGAAAAGAAAAACACAATTCCATTTACACAAAAAGCAAATATAAAAGCGAAAACACAATGCAGAGCTAATACCGACTACCGAGCACACAGCAACACTTATACAATTCTACTTCACAGACGGCGCCGACAACACATACCCAAAACCAAGGAAAAGAATACCCTCAAGGATGAGGCGGGCCTGAGGCCGAGACCGGGTCGCGCCTACCCGTCTGGTGATGAGACGCGGAGCGGCGATGGCGCCTCAACTCCGCGGGCCTCGCGGGCGGTGTCTGGTAGGGGGTGGGAAAGGGGCCCCCTTGGTCGCACTATCTCAGCGCGGGGGGAAACAGGAGGGGGTTGCTGATGCTCGGGGTATAGAGGATTTTTATTGCCCCGCGACGAGCGTCTCCACCTCGGCCAGGTCGCGCTGTCGGCCTCCTTGGGGTGCAGCTCCCTGCACGACGCGAGCACCCCCTCGTCTGGTGTCGCCGCCTTTCCACAGCTCTGTCCCCTCCGTTCCGACTCCAACGCACACGACGAGCAGCTCCACCGCCCGCGAAGTCTTGACTCTCTGTTTCCGACTCTCCTACTCTCCTACTCTCCGCCTCTCGACTCTCCGCCTCTGGACTCTCCTGGACTGACGAACACGGTCCTTTTATCCGCCCCGTAACTTCGCCCTCTCATCTTTTACCCCCTCCCTTCGACCTTTCACCTCGCTCCCCATTGGCCAGAGAAAAAGTGGGCGTGAAGGCTTTTTGATCCATAAATTTGCATATATCGATCGCCCTGGAGGCGGGGCCAAATCGCCCCTCGCTCACCGATTGGATGGCAAAAAGTGGGCGTGTGTCGTTTTTGATCCGTTTTTGAAGCACAAAATCCGTGATTTTGTACACGCTGTTCGACGCGCGCCCTGCACGAGTCCAACACCGGCACCCACAGCGGGGCAAGAACGGTGGCGATGCTACGGCTGCGAGGTGTGACGGGAAGGTCGTGGCGGTTGTGGTGAAGCGGCGTTGTGGTTGGTGGTTGATGTTGTGATTGTGGTGGTAATCATGGCGGTTGGTCCAAATTAAAGATAGTAAAAGAAAAACGGCTATCCTGAAGAGTCGCAGCACGCATAAATGACATGTATTCCCACTAGACAACGGGTTTGGGCCTAACTACACATGCACTTACCGAGATACCTCACCTAAGGGACCTGAATGGTGGTTTGCGAATTTGGTAACCACAACACTACCCCCTCCCCTTTTTACAGACTCGTCCCGAGTCGTCATTTTCGTGTGCCATCATGTGTAGTTTTCCCCTAGTACATTTTACCTACGGATCCCTGAGTGCGACATTCATGGTATTCGTGTCCCCAAAATAAATAACCTGAGGGCTGCGTAACTATCTAAACAAACTCACTCATACGGACGACTTAAATAAAATTGCCTGCGCTAGGACAGACATGCCGGGGGCGCACTCATATTTACAGTACATCTTAACCTTAACTTACAAATTTTACACTAAACCATGGCCCAGGATCATTGAACTCTGCAAAAAGAAAGCAGTTAACAGGGAGCCAGGCTGCTCGCATGCAGTCTCTGGCTCAAACAATGCAGGTGACAGGGAACGTGGCTGGCTGCTCACACGCAGTCCAAGGCCTTCCCTTTTGAACTGAACGCAGTGAACCACAACGGTGCATGGGCTGCACAACGCAGTCTCCGTGCCAGCTCAAGTGGCACACGCAATGAACACAACGAATGGATGGATGAACACAAACACGGTGCACGGGCCGCCACTGCAGGCCCGTGTTGTAGCTGCCAACAGGGCAGTTCTTGCAGCTTGCAAACTGTTGCCTTGCGGATCCTGGCGCACATGGCAATGAACAGGGGGGGGGGGGGGCAAAGCAAAATTGAACGGGGCTGGTGAACGTGGGCAGTGGGCATGGCATGGCAAAGGCAGCAGGCAAACACAGCCTGCAGAAGAAGGCCGCTGCAGGCAAACACAGCCCGCAGATGAACTGGCCGGCACAGGCCTTGAAGAAAAAAACAGGCAGCCGGCAGATGAAGTGGGCCGGCACAGGCCTTGCAGCAAAGCAGCTGCAGACAATCCAGTCGGCACAGGCCTCGCAGCAAAACAACAGCTGCCGATGAAGTTGGCCGGCACAGGCCTTGAAGAAAAACAGCCAGCCGATGAAGCTGGCCAGTCTTTGCCGTTCAGTGGAGGTTGGTGGAGGGAGTGCGGTGGTGCTGGCCACTTGAAAGGTGGGCTCGGACCTACCTACCTGTCTCCCTCCCAACCTATCGCCTTTGCCTGTCACTGTACATACCCACTCCCTTAATTTGTCAAACCCCAATTTAGCCCCAACTTATTTTTTTGTTGTTTTTATTTTTACTTCCCCTCTATAAATCGTCCCCTAACCCCCTTTATCGTCTTTGTTCGGCTAACCTATCCTGTTACCTAGCCTACTCCCAACCCCTACGTTCCCTTCCCGGAGGGGAATAAGGGAGAGCTAGCGTCCTGTGTCGAGGCCCAACGAAGCCTCAGAATGGCCTCCCCAGAGTTCGGCGATCTAACCCAAAGTGGGTCCAGCGGCCCACAACGAGAGCGAGGGGATGGATGGTGCGGAGGGGTACATCTCCTAATCTACCCTATCCATTTAACAGTTAAACTACCCCGGGGCTTTCAACAAGCGCCTCTCGCTTAAACTATTGGTTCTCACAACCCAGATTCCCGTCGCCTGTGTTGGTGTCCTCACAATTTCGGGCCTCGCCCCCCAATTTTCTCTCCGTGCCCTCACACGGTCTCCTGGCTGGGACACGTGGCTCCCTTTGGCAGGCACGACCCTCTGCCGAATCTCCCGCTATGGCACCCCCGGGCACTACACTGCCTCCGAGCCTACCAGCTCCCTAACACCGGGGAGTGCCCCCCATGGCACCTCCCCTGAAACGCACACGTGGCAGGCCGGCCTCCCGGGCCCCTTTCCGAGGGTCACCCGTGCCCACAACACTGCCCACGCGGCTAATGGCGCCCCGGGCCCCCGCACCAGGCAGGCGCACCCGTGCCCACTACTCTATCCCGGCCCCCCATGGGCCCATGGCCTACCGCGGCCGACTAGCCTGGTGCCCGGGGTACCCACTCAGCGATACTCACCTTTCGCAGCCACGCTCCCAAGCCCGTCAACAGGGCTCCTGCACCCCTCCAAATGGGTCTCGAGCCTACTTTCCCACCAACAACAAAACGACCTCCATTTTTCAATTTGACTAACCCAGCTAACTCAATTTACTCTGACCCCGGGGGTCCCTTGGGCGGGAGTCACTCCTCCCCCCAATCACTCATCGCACCATGCATTCCCCATTCACTCCATACACACAGACCCGCTGGCCTCACTCACTCACCATGTACTCACCTCACAACTCTCCAACTCTTACACCACTGAACTCTGCCATCCTCCTAACTACATCCCCTAACTAACTCGTGCTCCCACGTCGTCCCTTACACTATAGCACGTTCCTTTTAACCTACGTAGCTAAGCTACGTCACCGCTACACATCCAAAGTCTGTCTCTGTCTTCAAAATAATCCCATTTTATTTCCCAACCTAAATCTGGCTACAATCCCTCTAACTAATCCATTCCACGGACTCCATGAGGACTTACCCCTGCCCCATGGAGTCGGTCTAACTAAGCTAACCCTTCCCCCTAACTAGTTTCCATCCTGTGCCCAGGTAAGGGGGTCTCCACCCCTTGCCCAGGAATCCTGTGCACCTGAAAGTGAGGCTTGTTTTCTTTTTTTTTTTATGCGCAGCACCTGCGCGGCAACTCAGAGCTCGCGCACTTTACACCTGCCCGTGACGTCATGCAGCTGCACGTGTACCTCGTCCCTCCTTGGACGGTACCATCCGGCCGGGATACCCCTCCTGCCAGATTCCAACCACACGTGCAGCCATGACGTCACCGTGCGCATAAAAAAAACACAAGCCCCACGTCTCGAGGGGTTCCCCACGCGAACACATGTGCTTTGCCCGTTGGAGCTTAACACACACGATCGCGTGGAGAACCCGTCCGGTCCAAATCAATTTACCTGCCTAAACTTTGTCCGTCTGCGGGATCGGCAAATCCACCGCGTGCGTTTCCGGACCGGAACTTCACTCTCGCAAGCGAGCACGTGGTGGTCTCGTGCGTTGCACAGCACGAACCGCGTGCTCACTGCTGGGCGAACCCGGCACGGTCCCCGAAACAACTACAGCCGCTACTCGGCTTTCTCTCCTCTGTCGCCGTCTCCGTCGTCGCCATTCAACCCACGCACACCTGCGTGTTACGACGCACACAGTCCACTCCATCACATTCACACCGGGAGACGCGGCTGCGTGCTCCCGCATGCCACCCGACATCTCCCTCACATACCGCTCTCACACACACACGGTCTCCCTTGCATACGGCCGTTCACTCACGCGTGCCTCACTACTCACACAAACCATACTACTCACACACGCGGGGGCACTCAACCGCGGTGCCTCATCCACACACCGTGCCTCACCCACACACGCGGGGGAACTAACCCGCGGTGCCTCACTCACACTGGCCGTTTCACTCACCCACACGGCCTCACTCACACACGGTGCCTCACCCACGCACGGCGTGCTGGGAAGCACGTACTCTGGCTCCATCGCCACCACACCACTCACACACGGGGTCGCTTCCACACACGGTTCCGCACTCACACCTTGCACCACACACACAGGGACAACCACACTGGGGATTCGTGTCCCCACAAGGGTCTCCGGGGCCTCTATACCCCCCAAGCTCCCAGTGCACCTGTCCACAGCACTCCTCCCCTCAACCTCGCAAAGCACGACCGAACTCACCTGGTCGTGACTCGCCTCAAGGGGGCATACTCCCTCCTCTCGTTCATGGAGGAGGCCATCCAGGTGCTCGCACTGAGTCCCCACACGCTCCGCGAGCTCACCCCCATTGTCCTCCACTACCTCCGTGTGTGTGTGTGTGCGTCACTTACCCCGTCCTCACCGTGTAGTCTCTCCTCTATCGTTCCCTTCCCGGCTACCGTCACTGCCAACTCTTCACCCTTTACCTCCCTTGTCTCAACTATTATTATTTCCTTTGTCGTCATTTCGTGTCTCGTCTCACACGTTTTGGTCTCCCCATTTAATTTTTCCCTTTTGGTCACCGTCGATTCCTCTGTCACGACCCTCGCCCAACACGCCCCCCGAATTATTTTTTTACCCGCCTCCACCGTGGGCCTGTCAGCCGTTGCACCCCCTTCCAGCTCGTTTGCTTCCACACGTGGAGTCGCCATTCCCAGCTCCCTGGTCACGGCCTTCATGCCCGCCTGCAGGCATCGGCCCATGTTCTGCGTCTCACCCCGGAGCTTTTTCGTTTCTTCCTTCATTTGCTGTGTACTCGCATCGATCTTTTCGTTCATGCTTTTCATTTTGTTTATAAATTCAGTTGTGTTTGCATCCATCTTTTCGATCATTTGTTGTGTATTCGCATCCATCCTCGCTGTCATTGCCGCCAGCATGGCGCATAGCTGGGCCATGTCGGGTGCGCTTGGGTGAGCCGTTTCGGCAGGGATTGGGGAAGGGTTTTGGTGGAGGGGGGAAGGGGAGGTGTCATACACCGCGGCCGCTGCCGCTCCTATTTCGGGCTCTGGGTTCAGTTGGGCGAGTCCGTGTTCCTGCACAATCAACATTTCCTGCTCGGGGATTCCATCCTGGACCATGGATTCTACACATTCTACATCCATTTCTAATACCCCCGGCTCCCGCTCGCCTTGAGACGCCATCTTGCTTCTCGTGAAGGGTTAATTTAGCTCGCTCGTAATTTGGAGGGAATCGGGGGTCGCTTCTCTCACCCCTGGACCGATTCCCGTGAATTTAGCCGGAGACAGGAGAGCCCGTTGTCCCGTTCTCCAATACCAGTGCCGCGAGGAGGGCGATGAATTTGTATCGCACGACCTGACACCAGTGTTGCGGATTCGCGCCCGCCGGCGTGCTGACGGCCACGTAACTCGAATCGCGGCACGTCGCCCACCGGACGGACAATCCAGTCGTGACCCTCTCGGACTAACGCCGGGAACCAGTCACGGGTGGACCTTTCGGTCTCACCGCGATCGAGCCAATCAGCCCCCGCGTGGGATAGGGTTGCTCGCCAAATTCGACCTACCTAAGTACCCACGCGGAGGGTAGACCGGGCGATCGCACCTCGCCGCAGGTCGATTTCGGACACGGGCCACTTAAGCGACCCGTTCCGTACTATCAGAATAACCGAGCGGTGTTATCGTCGACCTCGACGGTTCGATTAATTATCGGGCGTATTCAGCCCACTACCAACCCTTTACGTGAAGCAAGATGAGGATTCAATGGGAGAAATGACGAAGCGAAGCGGGAAACAGTTCAACACAAAGCACATTTATTCGCGGCACACGGGAAGCACACATATACAATTCCACCAAAAGCACACAGAAAAGAAAAACACAATTCCATTTACACAAAAAGCAAATATAAAAGCGAAAACACAATGCAGAGCTAATACCGACTACCGAGCACACGGCAACACTTATACAATTCTACTTCACAGACGGTGCCGCCAACACATACCCAAAACCAAGGAAAAGAATACCCTCAAGGATGAGGCGGGCCTGAGGCCGAGACCGGGTCGCGCCTACCCGTCTGGTGATGAGACGCGGAGCGGCGATGGCGCCTCAACTCCGCGGGCCTCGCGGGCGGTGTCTGGTAGGGGGTGGGAAAGGGGCCCCCTTGGTCGCACTATCTCAGCGCGGGGGGAAACAGGAGGGGGTTGCTGATGCTCGGGGTATAGAGGATTTTTATTGCCCCGCGACGAGCGTCTCCACCTCGGCCAGGTCGCGCTGTCGGCCTCCTTGGGGTGCAGCTCCCTGCACGACGCGAGCACCCCCTCGTCTGGTGTCGCCGCCTTTCCACAGCTCTGTCCCCTCCGTTCCGACTCCAACGCACACGACGAGCAGCTCCACCGCCCGCGAAGTCTTGACTCTGTTTCCGACTCTCCTACTCTCCTACTCTCCGCCTCTCGACTCTCCGCCTCTGGACTCTCCTGGACTGACGAACACGGTCCTTTTATCCGCCCCGTAACTTCGCCCTCTCATCTTTTACCCCCTCCCTTCGACCTTTCACCTCGCTCCCCATTGGCCCGAGAAAAAGTGGGCGTGAAGGCTTTTTGATCCATAAATTTGCATATATCGATCGCCCTGGAGGCGGGGCCAAATCGCCCCTCGCTCACCGATTGGACGGCAAAAAGTGGGCGTGTGTCGTTTTTGATCCGTTTTTGAAGCACAAAATCCGTGATTTTGTACACGCTGTTCGACGCGCGCCCTGCACGAGTCCAACACCGGCACCCACAGCGGGGCAAGAACGGTGGCGATGCTACGGCTGCGAGGTGTGACGGGTAGGTCGTGGCGGTTGTGGTGAAGCAGCGTTGTGGTTGGTGGTTGATGTTGTGATTGTGGTGGTAATCATGGCGGTTGGTCCAAATTAAAGATAGTAAAAGAAAAACGGCTATCCTGAAGAGTCGCAGCACGCATAAATGACATGTATTCCCACTAGACAACGGGTTTGGGCCTAACTACACATGCACTTACCGAGATACCTCACCTAAGGGACCTGAATGGTGGTTTGCGAATTTGGTAACCACAACAATATATATATATATATATATATATATATATATATATATATATATATATATATATATATATATATATATATATATAAATATATATATATATATATATAAATATATATATTGTTACGAATTTCGGTCCGCCCGGCGTGCGATCGGCCACGCAACTCAAATCGCGACCGCGTCGCCCACCGGAACGGACAATTCAGTCGTGACCCTCCTTGGAACTACCGCCAGGAGCTAGTCACGGGTGGGTCTTTCGACCCCACCACAATCGTGCCAATCGGCCACCCGCGCAGGATGGGGTTGTTCGCCAAAGTCGACCTACATAAGTACCTGCGCGGGTAGTTAACCGGGCAATCGTATCTCGCCGCTAGCCGGCCGAGGACACTAACCGCTAAAGCGGTCCGTTCCGTGCTTCAGTGATAACCGAGCGGTGTTATCGCCAACCCTGACGGACGTGATTATTTACCAGGTGCTTACACCCCTCTACCAATTCCTTCCGTGATGCAAGATGGAACTTTCAAACAAAGGAAAGGACGCAACGAAACTGGGAACAGTTCAACAAGCACATTTATTGCACACTCAGACAAGCACGGATTTTACAGCCATACAGTAATTCAGGCACGTATACAGTGAAAGCAAGCAAAGGCAGTTACTACCGAATAAAGGCTTTATTTCACACGCACACTTAGACAATTCTACTTATAAGATGGTGCCACCACATGCATCTACACAAAAAGCAAAGGCAAGGGTGGCAGACAGGTTCGTGGACCAAATGTGCGTGGAACCTGGATGAGCGGCCAGGTCCACGAGACCAAAGGGTCTTACCCGTGCCCTCGTGGCGCGATGGCGGGCAAGCCGCGATGTCAGCGTAGCTGCGCCTGGCTTCGTGCCCTTGGCGTGGCCAGTGAGCTCTCTCCAGCGCTCCCTGTCTGCCTTTCCCATCGGCTTCGAGCTCCGTCTCCCGACACTGCCGCACCGACACTGCCACCGTCTGCCGACACTGCACTCGACTTGACTGCCGACACTGCGCTCGATTTGACTGCCGACACTGCGCTCGATTTGACTGCCGACACTGCGCTCGATTTGACTGCCGACACTGCGCTCGATTTGACTGCCGACACTGCGCTCGATTTGACTGCCGACACTGCGCTCGATTTGACTGCCGACACTGCGCTCGATTTGACTGCCGACACTGCGCTCGATTTGACTGCCGACACTGCGCTCGATTTGACTGCCGACACTGCGCTCGATTTGACTGCCGACACTGCGCTCGATTTGACTGCCGACACTGCGCTCGATTTGACTGCCGACACTGCGCTCGATTTGACTGCCGACACTGCGCTCGATTTGACTGCCGACACTGCGCTCGATTTGACTGCCGACACTGCGCTCGATTTGACTGCCGACACTGCGCTCGATTTGACTGCCGACACTGCGCTCGACTTGACTGCCCCGCCGACACTGCGCTCGACTTGACTGCCCCGCCGACACTGCGCTCGACTTGACTGCCCCGCCGACACTGCGCTCGACTTGACTGCCCCGCCGACACTGCGCTCGACTTGACTGCCCCGCCGACACTGCGCTCGACTTGACTGCCCCGCCGACACTGCGCTCGACTTGACTGCCCCGCCGACACTGCGCTCGACTTGACTGCCCCGCCGACACTGCGCTCGACTTGACTGCCCCGCCGACACTGCGCTCGACTTGACTGCCCCGCCGACACTGCGCTCGACTTGACTGCCCCGCCGACACTGCGCTCGACTTGACTGCCCCGCCGACACTGCTTGACTTCCACTCCACCGACTCCAGACTTGACTGCCGCGAGCTGCGCCGTGCTCGCGCTTATATAGGCTGGGGGAGGGGCGTATATGCAAATTTGTGGATCACAGCGGGTTCGGAGGCGTGGCTACACCACCTGATGCTCAGTCATTAGATGGATGAAAAGTGGGCGTGAATCATTCCTGATCCGCTTTTTGAGGCGAAAGGAACCCATTCACAACCCATGGCACAACGTTCGGTAGAAAGGTGAAGGTGGTGGGAGTTTGCTGCGGTGGTTTGGGAAGGGTGTTGGTGGTGGCGATTTGGTTGTTGGCGGGCGTGGTTTGAGAATGACGGTGAAGCGATGTTTGCGGGGTGGAGTTGTGGAGTTGTGGAGTTGTGGAGGTAAAGAGGCGAAGGTGGTGGTGTTTGAGTTGTAGTTGTTTGGGAATGGTGTTGGTGGTGGCGATTTGGTTGTTGGGGGATGATTGGTCCAAAATAATGACAGAGAAAAGAAAAACGGCTATCTCAAAGGGTCGCAGCCTGGTGAACACAGAAATCCCCTCTAAACAACGGTGGGGAAATCTAACTACACATATACTTATCGTCATAACTGATCTCAGGACCCTTTATGGTGTATTGCGAATTTCCACAGCCGTAACAATATATATATATATATATATATATATATATATATATATATATATATATGTATATATGTATATATGTATATATATATATATATATATATATATATATATATATATATATATATATATATATATATATATATATATTGTCCCAAAAAAATGTATTCTCTCTTTAAATGATAATAAATGCGTTGTTTATTGACTTAGAAACAAGATTAATGGTTAAATGGATAAATGCATGTTTACAAATGTTCGAACTGACGACCATCACGTTCCAAACACAGCCGATAACGCGGACCAATGGATTCAACAGCGTTACGAAGCATTTCATTTGGAACTGCAAGACATTGTCTTTCAATTTCCTCTTTCAGCTCATTGACTGTTGCTGGCTTTGAGCCGTAAACCTTATCTTTGAGATATCCCCATAAAAAAATAAGTCCATTGGAGTGGGGTCTGGGGAATGCGCAGGGAATTCAACACTACCTCTTCGCCCAATCCATCTATTCGGAAAAGTTGCTTCGAGATAGGCCCTTACATCACGGTGATACTGGGGAGGTGCTCCATCTTGCTGAAAGTAAATCTCTTCGTCACCAAATATCTCTTTGACACGTGGACCGACGAATTCCTACAGCAAGTTTAAGTAAACATCCCCAGTGACAGTTTGCTCAAAAAAGAATGGCCCCAGGATGCCCCATGCTGATATCCCACACCGCACAGTAACCCCTGGTAAGTTTTTAAATGGTGTTCCATAGTAACATGCCGATTTTCAGGAGCCCAGTAGGTGCAATTGTGTCGGTTAATTGAGCCATTTAACTTGAATCTGGCCTCATCGCTCCAAACAATTTTGGATGGAAATGCTGCATCTTCTTCCCATTTGCCCAGGTACCACTCACAAAATCCAGCTCTCCGGTCAGGATCGTCTTCATTTACAGCGTGGATTAATTTTGGAATGTAATTTTTCCAATTAATTCGCTTCAAAATGCGATGGGTGCTTGATTTTGGGATTCCTGTCTCACGAGCCATTTGTTGTACAGATTTCCGTGGGGATCGGTGGAGGGTTTCCAGCAATTGATTTTCCTTTGCGGGGGTGGTTGATGACCTGGGTCTTCTTGAACGCTCCTTATGGACGTCATGCACAGTTCCATCTGTTTCAAACTTATCTCGGATGCGAGCAATGGTGCGTCGCGTTGGTGGATCTTTGTGAAAATGTCTTCTAAATTGTCTTTGCACTTCCATGATGTTTTCGTGCTGCCAGTAGCACTTTATGAAAAATTTTCTTTCTTCAAAAGCTAGCCGTACTTCTGCCATTATTGGGGTCAATTTGATCTGAAAATAAATGAAACAAGTCTGAAGACGACAATGGTTCACGAGCGGTATTTGACGATGTAGATGGTTTCAGAAGTCAAGGATGAGACAATGTGATAATTTTTGACCAAGTTATAAAAATGATCAACATGATGTGATACGAGTGACAGGTTATTAGCTGCAAAATGTCGAAAACCCGGTTTCGTTCAACAACTTTAAAAATGTGACCTTTTTCTTAACCTTTAAAGGTCACAAAACAATGTCGTGGACATTAAAATAAGGAAACAGGATACGTGCTATAGCTTATTGGAGTTAGTTCGTCGAAGAAGGTCGAAAACCCGGTTCGATTCCCACAACTTTGAAAATTTGACCTTTGTGAACTTTAAAGGTCAAAGGTCAAGGATTACCTTTGGTGCAAAACTTCCTCTGGAACATTGCAGGAACAATATAACGTCATATCGGCTATATGGCATTTCGCACTCCTCGGATTATCCATACTTTTAAGAAATCAGTGTAAAAACAAACTTGAAGGGGGCGCCACGGGCAAGGTGTTCCAGATAGAGCAAAATGGTTTCAAGACTTTAGGTGGGGAATGACCTCAAGATTATGCATTCAAAATATTGTCATCCAAGCTCTCAAAGTTTGGGCGGTCGTATGATTTTTACGTCAAATTCGCAATTTTCTAAGTTCGTGATCTTGTGACCTTGACCTTGGGACGAAAATGAAAAATCGAGCTCCGTGGGGCTATGCAGGTGCCATTGGGCTAACCAAATTCCGAAACCCCTGTCAGATTCTACAAACCCCCTCGGAGAAGATTTCAATTGAAATTGGCTACCCCCTAAAAACATGTTTTTTGGGCGGAGCTCCACCCATAATGGGCGCACCATGCCCATTCTCAGGAAAACACAACTAGATCATGATATAAACCTCCCACCACAATTTTATCAGGATCAGATCAAAACCCACGGAGCTATGCTCGGGACAGACAGACAAGCCGGTAGGCGGACATGGGTAGTCGACTACCCAATAGAACCTGACGCAATGGGCCCGTTCGATGGGGAATGACCTGAGGATTAAGCACAAGAAAATTCATGATTCTTGCTTCAAGGGTTAATGCTGCAGATTGTTTTTTCGTTAAAATACCCCCACATTTAGAGGTTTTTCGGCCATTGCTAGGCAATGGAGGGGTCCATAGCAACGGTTCTTTCTCACACATAACTTGGACATACATTGAACCTACCATACCAGTTTCATGTATATCTGACTCATAGTCTCTGAGATATCACGAACTTCGTTTTTTTTATTGTTTTCGACCAGGGTTCATTCAAAGTCTATCTTCTCCGACAGTTTTCATAGGATCCGGCTGGAAATTTTTGAAAATATGGCTGAATGTACTGCCCACAGTCGCTCGTGGCCCGATTTTTGATTTTCGAAAAAATTAATTTTTTATGATTTTTCAAAAATTTCAAAGTCCCGTTGCTCAGCAACGGTGGTGTCCATAGCAACGGTTTTCATTTGTACACAACTGGTATGAACCAGGTCATGGTATGAACCTACCAACCAAGTTTCATCGAAATCGCCATTGTATTAACGGAGCACTAGACAGACAGACGGACGGACGGATGGACAGGCAAACATATCGACGGAAATACTGATAATAAGGGTCGATCAAATTTCAAAAAAAAAAATTTGAATTTTTTTTTCTTCGACTGGATCGACAACCCAACATATCGATGGAAATACTGATAATAAGGGAAGAAAAAAAAATCTCAAAAAAATTTTTTTTTGAGATTTTTTTTTTCGACGAGATCGACTTCCCAACAGACAGAGACACACCAATAACGAATATAGTGGTCACTTCCTGACTCGTGAACCAAAATTCAATGATATATATATATATATATATATATATATATATATATATATATATATATATATATATATATATATATATATATATATATATAAACTTATAATACCAAGCTTGCTCACTAAAAACTCGGCTCGCCGTCACACGATCCTGATGAAATTGCTGTGGCACTTAGTGGACATGCCGACAATGTTTGGGAAGTCTTGGCGTTCCATAGTACCACTTGCATTTTGCACAATGCGTATTTTTGTCATTCCCCGTGTACGGTCTGTCGTCTGCTACCAGCTATGTTGTACTGCTATCCCATGCATGTGCACGGGTATCGCTAGTATATATATAATACCAAGCTTGCACACTAAAAACTCGGCTCACCGTCACACGATCCCTATGAAATTGCTGTGGCACTTAGCGGACAGGCCGACAATGTTTGGGAAGTCTTGGCGTTCCATAGTACCACTTGCATTTTGCACAATGCGTGTTTTTGTCATTCCCCGTGTACGATCTGTCCTCTGCTACCAGCTATGTTGTTCTGCTATCCCATGCATGTGCACGGGTATTGCTAGTATATATATATATATATATATATATATATATATATATATATATATATATATATATATATATATATATATATATATATATATATATATATATATATATATATATATATATATATATATATATAATATATATGCTCTTTCCATGTCTGTTACACTTTATTCAGAAGCGTTTGTGCTGTCATATTGTTGGAACCACCCACTATAATGATCTAAGTCTTGCTTCTTGCTCTTCTCTCCTGGAAAAATGGGTACCTCTGTGGTTTCAGTGACACAAATTTTTGTTCAAAGAACATGGATTAGCTTTCAAATGGTACAATTTTTTTAATATTATGACAACAGGACCCCTTTAGATTAGAATAGACACACACACACACACACACACACACACACACACACACACACACACACACACACACACACACACACACACACACACACACACACACACACACACACACACACACACACACACACACACACACACACACACACACACACACCTCGTGTCCAAAGTTCTAAAGCGTTCCTGATAGGGTTTGTTCCTGAAAATTTTCACCTTTGCAATCGCACACTAGTTTGAAGGACAATAAATAAAGGCTGATTATAAGATTTGTCATTCTCGTTCGCTGGTGCGTGTAAATTTTCTCATGGTGGGTTTGTTTGGCCAAAGGAATTGAGGTTGTTTTGGTGTGGCAGGATGTTCACTCTCTTTGAGGTGTCTTCTCTGGGTTTGCTTCCTGATAGAGTGTATTTAAGATCGGCTATTCTGGTACATTTCGGTGCCGTAATGGTGAGTGTGTCAGCTTTGCGTCTGGTCGGTCGGCAGTTCGATTCCAACCCTGGCTGAGTCTTACCAAGGACGAAAAAATTGGACTTGCTGCTTCCTTGCTTGACACTCAGCACTTAGAGGATATTGATGGAGCACGGATAAATGCCATTGGTTGGCTTTCATGGAGAGGAGAAAATTCCTCAATTGCCTTGCTGAGTGTGGAGAGAAAAGTGACGTTGCAAAGATGGTGTCACCGTTACCCGGAGTACCCCAGGAAGCTGCATCAATCACTTCAGCCACGCTCAGTGGCTGTTTTTCTGAAGTTGTCCGGTGCAAATTGTGTCGTGTACAGTGTTTGTCTGCACGTATATATGTGATTTGTGTTGCGGATCCTCCACGAGCCTAAAACGTTGTAAAATGTCATTTAATGAAAGTGGGAGAAGTGATTGCTGAATCATGAAGCATGCTACTCTTCAATTGGGGATGTAAAACTAGCTCTCCAACATCCCATGTGCATTCATTTTATTGATCCTGATCTCAACCTATTTTGAAAAAAGTATGTCATCGTGTGCTGGTATCATTGGTTCCAAGTTCTTACTGTTGGTTCACCATTTTAGGACTACTGGAGATGCTGTGGCTTAGAGTGCTCACGTGGCTACGTCACATGCCTGATGAGTCAAATGGCCACCCATGTATAAGTTTCCATGTGATAAACCAATATTAGGAGGCTTTGAGCTCACGTTTATTCGCAAAGCAAAATGCAATGTGCTCCACGTGTTCCTTGCCGCACGAAAGAGGTATGTTTCTCTTTTCCACCGACCACCACCATGAGCACATGTTGCGGTGGTGAAGGTTTTTGAAGTATTCCTCACTAAGGACTTGAATTTATCCTCAAGGTTATGTCTTTGTGCAGAGCTGGCAAGTGCACTACATTCTGCTCCTCTGGCTCTGCATGCTTGTACTCGTTCCCTTTGACTTGGCTCGCTTCGACGCTGCACGGCCTGGCCCTGAAACGCCCGATGGAGCGCATCCCACCCTCATGGACCGCATTCTGAATGTTGCAAAGGTACAGCTTCCCCACTCGGTGTTTGTACTTTGATAAATGGTAAAGTGCTTTGTAAAATATTCCAGGAGGATTTTGGATAACAGGCCAGTGCGATATGTTTTGATGGGGTCGAAACTCGTCCTCCGGTCATGATACGCTGAAAGCCTTGTCATACCTGTGTTTCACAGGTGGGAGTGCAGTATTCAAGCACATCTTACCCTTTCGCATTCCCTCAGCAACATTTTATCCATTATTGGTATATTTCCTGAAACTGGGAAGATACATTTTGATAAGATTGTGCTTGTGATTTATTGTCATCTTTAAAAATTTTTTTTTTATTTTAATCATCTTGCCTGCGTGTGTTGCATTTAGTTGTACGTTCTGCAACTGGATGTGTCGAGCTACGCTGCTTCCATCTTGATTTCTCGGTAGGTTTCTGAAGACATTAAGGAGGTTGTATGATTCATTGTGATCGACTCTATGACGAAGGCTTCTCTCTGCCGTAGCTAGAGTTTAACATTTATATTACATCTCTGTGTACTAGATAGCCACACAACACATTTTGTACACTGGCAGGTGCAAGGCAAATGGAATTGAATGAACTGCAGAGTTTACTACAAGCTTGATGCTTTGTGTGGTGTTCGGGTGCAGGCTCATGTAATACTCGAAGCACAACTGTGTTGTGCGTCACAGGGTATAGGCTACATAACGCGGAGGGTATAAGCTGTCTGTGCACGGGCTTGGTTTTTGGACAAATCCCTGGTCATGCTTGGCATGGTGGGCCGAGTCGTGACACGGCCAGCGCAGACTACCCATCGAAGTGTGAAACCAATCCACCGAGAGACCTTCGATCACTTCCAGCAAAACCTGTTTTGAAAAGTCCCCCAAGTGCATCATGCCACCCAATAAAACCCTGCTCGGCAAACCCCACCATACATGGGTGGTGAAGGGCCACTTGATGATATCAGTTTCACCTTGTAATTCGGGCCCATTCGATTATGGCAGTCGGTTAACTGTGTAATTTGGGTTCACGTGATGATCTTAGTAGGTTCACCTTCTAATTCAGTCCCACTCGATGTCTGTCGGTATACCATGAAATTATGTCCCGCTTGATGTCGGGAGGTATACCGTGAAATTCGGTCCCACTCGATGTCGGTAGGTACACTGTGAAATTAGGGCCCACTCAATGCCAGTAGGTATACAGTGAAATTGGGTCCCGCTCAATGTCGGTAGGTACACTGTGAAATTAGGGCCCACTCAATGCCAGTAGGTATACCGTGAAATTGGATCCCGCTCGATGCCAGAAGGTATACTGTGAAATTGGGTCCCGCTCGATGTCGATAGGTATACCGTGAAATTGGATCCCGCTCGATGTCGATAGGTATACCGTGAAATTGGGTCCCGCTCGATGTCGATAGGTATACCGTGAAATTGGATCCCGCTCGATGTCGATAGGTATACCGTGAAATTGGATCCCGCTCGATGTCGATAGGTATACCGTGAAATTGGGTCCCGCTCGATGTCGATAGGTATACCGTGAAATTGGATCCCGCTCGATGTCGATAGGTTTACCGTGAAATTGGGTCCCGCTCGATGTCGGTAGGTATACCGTGAAATTGGATCCCGCTCGATGTCGGTAGGTATACCGTGAAATTGGGTCCCGCTCGATGTCGATAGGTATACCGTGAAATTGGGTCCCGCTCGACGTCGGTAGGTTTTCCGTGAAATTGGGTCCCGCTCGATGTCGGTAGGTTTTCCGTGAAATTGGGTCCCGCTCAATGTCGGTAGGTTTTCCGTGAAATTGGGTCCCGCTCAATGTCGGTAGGTTTTCCGTGAAATTGGGTCCTGCTCGATGTCGGTAGGTTTTCCGTGAAATTGGGTCCCGCTCAATGTCAGTAGGTAGACTGTGAAATTGGATCTCGCTCGATGCCAGAAGGTATACTGTGAAATTGGGTCCCGCTCGATGTCGATAGGTATACCGTGAAATTGGGTCCCGCTCGACGTCGGTAGGTATACCGTGAAATTGGATCCCGCTCGACGTCGGTAGGTTTTCCGTGAAATTGGGTCCCGCTCGACGTCGGTAGGTTTTCCGTGAAATTGGGTCCCGCTCGACGTCGATAGGTATACCGTGAAATTGGGTCCCGCTCGATGTCGGTAGGTTTTCCGTGAAATTGGTTCCCGCTCGACGTCGGTAGGTTTTCCGTGAAATTGGTTCCCGCTCGACGTCGGTAGGTTTTCCGTGAAATTGGTTCCCGCTCGACGTCGGTAGGTTTTCCGTGAAATTGGTTCCTGCTCGACGTCGGTAGGTTTTCCGTGAAATTGGGTCCCGCTCGATGATGTATGTAGCAAAAGTTCCTTCAAAGGTCTGGATGATGTCACCTAAAAAGATTTTAATGGAAATTTGTGTTGCATCATGCAGCCAACCTCAAGATTATTCTGTGAATGCAAACTGCTTTTGAAGGTAAATGTCATCATTCTCACTCTTTACCATCTTATTTGCTATTATTTTGCAACACACTTGGTATTTCCCAGTTTGGTAAATCTTGTTCCAGTGCTGTAATATTTTTATCAGATGAGCAGCCACCTTTCAAACCTGTATACATTTACAGAATATTTTTCATTCCAAACACATGCAGTGTCACTTTATTTTTTTTGTAATGAAACCACAGTACACAATGTTCTTTGTTAAGCCCTTTTATTTTGCATTTGCCTCAAAGCACGTTTGTTTGAGCTTCAAGAAAGAAGAATCTCACCCGAAGCAAGACTGGCAGAATGCACAGCATTTGCTCACCTCACCTCACTTCGCTCTGATCTGACCACATTTTCGGCACACCCTCTTGCACATGCCACCCCTGGGCCTGTCTATGAACGCGATGCTCTGTGGCGGTTGCATTGGGTGTTCTGCTCACTTGCTGCCCGGATTTTCCTGCAACTGCTGCTTTCCCAACCACTAAAACGGGAAGAGGAGTTGGTGGAGAGGACGGAGATAAGCATGCTTTGGTGGATTTTCAGAGTGCAGTATCACCAAGAGAGAGGTTGAGGAATGAAGAGACATATATATATATATATATATATATATATATATATATATATATATATATATATATATATATATATATATATTTATTTTTAATCAAGGTTGTCCCTATCTCACTCGTAGGAAAATGGCTGTTTCGCAGCCACCTTCTCTCCCCCCAAATTCCTACCACACCATTTTATTTTATTTTCAGTCTATTTCCTTTCCTTCAATTTTGTTGATCTTTGGTAATGTGTGCGTGACTGCAGTAAACTTCCAAAACAAAATTCATTCCTTTTACAAGTCTCCCTTGATATATATTTGGCATTTGACGTAGTCTGTCGTGTTCTTGCCAAGCTCGCTGCTTGTGGCATACAAGACCTACTTCACACCTAGATTTACGACCTCTGACACAAATGTAGTCGATGTGTCACACACCTGAATCTTCTCTCTCCTCTTCCTCTTCTCCCCTCTTCCTCTTCTCTCCTCTTCCTCTTCTCTCCCAGTGGAGGCTGGAATGCCTCGAGGCACTATATTTGGCTCACTTTTGTTCGTCGTCTACATAAACGACCTCTTCAATACTCTGGAAACCCTTCCTTTTTTGCTGACAATTCTAGTTTGTCATACACATACACAAAAGCTGCGTCACTTTCTGTTGATCTGGATTTGATTATACATTTGTCATCATATGAATCCACTTTTTTTAACGAGAAGGGACAAGCTTGGTGTTGGCTAAGCGGTTAGGGTGGTGGCTTTGGATCCCAGGCTCCTGAGTTTGAGCCCCGTTGGCTGCTGAATTAACACCAGGGGGGTTGATTTGACCTGTCATCCTTCCGAGATCGGCGAAATGAGCACCAGTGTGTGCTGGTAATGGGGGCACTGCATAGGTGGCATAGCCGTGCCCCTAACCAATGATGCAACCAGCAGTCAAAAAGGCTGTACACAATGAGAACTTGAAGGGCACTCGAGAGAGCGCATCCCTCTACCACGTAATGCCTGATCCACGAGAACATATCGAGCCCAGGACATTTTTTAAATATTGTGCTATACAGTACGATATCGTTTTTGGCGCAATCTCTCAATGGTGAAGAATCGCTTTAAAAATTAAATATTTCTCGTATCCAGATCCTTACTTGGATCTTCACCAAAAATCGACTCAATTCTTCCTTGTCACACACCCAACCTGTCCACCAAGTTTCATCCAAATCCGTCCATAACTTTTTGAGATATCGTGCTTTTTATTAGTTTAGCCTGATCACTCAAAAAAATTATCAGATCTGGATCCGGATCTTCATCAAAATTGAATCGATTTTTCTCATCACACACTCAACGTGTCCATCAAGTTTCATCTGAATCCGTCCACAACCTTTTTGAGATATTGTGCAAGAAATCGTTTTTGGCCCTATCTATCAATGTTGAAGAATCACTTAAAAAATTCTAGGATCCGGATCCGGATCTTCACCAAAGTCTTATCAGTTTATCCTTGTCACACTCCGAACCTGTCCACAAAATTTCATCCGGATCCATCCATAACTTTTTGAGATATCCTACACCCAAACAGACAGAAAGGGGTGAAAACATAACCTCCTTCACCATAACCTCCTTCACCACCTCCTCCTTCACCTTCACCTTCACCTTCACCTCCGATCTGTCCAGGCAGGGGCTGCTTGCAGCCTACGTTGATCTCTGTAAAACGTTCGATTCAGTGAATCGGGATGCCCTCTGGAGGATTCTTGGTCTTCGTGGGGTGCCACCAAAACTGATCCATTTGATGTCTGAACTCAACTCTGGTACTGAGAGTGCTGTGAAATGTGGTGGTGCCATCTCTGACTTATTTCAAGTTGTTTCTGGAGTTTGTCAGGGATGTGTACTTGCCCCCACACTTTTCAGCACTTGTATGGACTGGATTCCAGGGTGTATGTCGGAGAGATCAAGCTGCGGTGCATCGTTTGGGAATGTCAAGATCTCAGACCTTGATTTCGCAGATGATGCAGTCATCCTTGCAGAGACTTTAGATATCCTTTTGGGGGCCCTCGAGGTGCTGAATGAGGAGACTGAGCCGCTGGGATTACAGGTTTCTTGGGTCAAAACTAAGATCCATGCTTTCAATGACATCTTGGATGCTGCTGTCCTGTCTGTGTCTGCTTGTGGTGTGGATGTTGAGGTCGTGGAGAGATTCACTTACCTTGGCAGTGATATTCATGTCTCTGCTGGCTGTGAGTCAGAAGTCAATAGACTTCTGGGTCGGGCCTGGGGAGTCATGGATTGACTGGATCATGGGGTGTGACGCTGTCAGTACCTATGCGGGAGGACGAAAGTCTGAGTGAGTGTTCAGGTCCTTGGTGCTTCTAGTCTTGCTCTATGGGTGCGAGACTTGGACTCTGACCAATGATCTGAGACGGAGACTTAATTCCTTTGGCACCAGGTCTCTTTGGAGAATCCTTGGCTATCGCTGGTCGGATTTTGTGTCCAACGAGCGGTTGCTGAGAGAGACTCGGATGAGATTTGTTACCTGCATGGTCCATGAGCGTCAGTTGCGGCTGTATGGACATGTGGCTCGTTTTCCTGACGCTGATCCTGCTCACCAGATTCTCTCTGTGAGGGAGTCTCGTGAGTGGAGGAGGCCAATGGGCCGACCACGTGCCTCGTGGTTGCAGCAGGTTGACCGGCATCTCAAGGAGATGGGGATGGGCCTGGCATCTGCCTGGGGGATGACCAGACGGAGGCCCCCGCAGTACCGGTGGAAAGTGGACGCAGCGACGCGCTGTTCTGGCACATGCTCCCATACCTGACCTGACCTGATGGTGGAGGTAATTAAATCCATTTATAGTTGATGCTCAGCCACTGGAAGACTTTTGTCCTCTTGAACTTCCAAGCCTCAACGTTGGCCAATTCACGTCTTGACCTACCATATCGCAAAGTTATTCGTCATTGCCAACTGTAGACTTGGCATTGTCAGTCATTCAGTCATTTCTTGAAAAATATCAAACTACTCTCAGCCTTCAAAGCCTTTGTCCATCGCTCATTGGAGTGCTGCTCTCCTCTCTGGACTGGTACACCAACATCACATCCGTCTCTCTTGGATTCTGTGATGTATAAAGCTCTCAACATTATTGGAATCTATGGTGATGAGGCAAAAGCACGAGGTCTATTGCTCTCATATCGTAGGTGGGTCGATGGGCTCTCGTTATTATTTCATTTTATTTTTTATATTTCTTGTTGATTGTTGAACAACCTTCAGGAGGCTGTTCAATCACAACCTTACCTCTCAGGATTTCAGCAAGTGGTGCAAAATTATATCTCACGTCCCGTCCCTCCACATTATATTATCTACCCCCATTAACCCTACCTAACCCAACCCTCTTACCTGGGGATCACTGTTTCCTCTCCCCTTTCTTCTCTTTAAATTTTTTTTTATTTTTTTATTTTGTTGGTTCATTCCCTTGCTTGTGTTATCTTCCTCCTGGTTCATTGCCTTTTTATTCTGTATCATTCTTCCATCATTCTTATTGCCTCATTCTTCCATGAGCCTCAATCTTGTATTTCTTTTCAATGTTGAATCGACACCAATCAGAAATAAATATTGCATCTAGTAATACTTTCATTGTTCATCGAGGTGTGGGCACACTTGCCTATCAGCTGTCTATCCTGGGTTTGAATCCTGACCCAGCTACATGCTGTCATCCCTGTGTTTCGCAGACAGGATGATTCATCAATGTGTGCCGTCCCTCGGATGGACGTTAAACTGGGTTTCTCTTCTCTCAGCGTTAGATGCTGGACGTTAAAGATACCACTGTGTGCTTTGCGAAGAGGAGGTGAGCTATCTCCGGCATCATGAACAAATTCCAAATTCCTTCTCCCTCACCCTACGCGTCGGAGTGGCGATCTGTCCAGGATTGTAACTGCAGCATCTGCAGACTTGTGTGCCTAACGGCGTGTGGATGATGCACAAAAAAAACGACTTTTCCACTGTAGAACACATTACCATATGGGACATGTGTCAGAGTCCCTAAATGTGAAGACTGTTGAGCTGCCATCACCTGCAGGCTTGCAAAATGGAAGAATACCTTGACCACACCTTTTGTTTGTGCATGTTTGAGTTATTTTGGTACCCTAGCATGTGGTGCAGACGCACACTGCTGGTTGGGCTGAATATAAACCTTGATTATTTTGTTTTTTTTATCGGGGTTGCTATGCAGGATTTCATAAAAAAAAAATATTTGGTGTTTTATTGTTGACGATCATAATTGGGTTTTGACAAATGTCACATTGTGATGAATTGTTCAAATGAAGATAATCTTGAAAACGAAGTTGGTGTTTTTATAATGTAATCTGTTTTGGAAACCAGGTGTGTGTCTGACACCAAAGCAAGCCCTCGGGCCTTTCTGTCGCTATGTTAAGTTGTGGTTTCCTCCCACCCCGCCTTTCTTCTCTTGCTTATTTATATATCTTAGTACTGCCACTTTATGGGCTGGCAGGGTGGCCTCAAGGTACGCACACTCACTAAGCTGTCTAGCCTGGGTTTGGTTCCTGACCCAGCTGTAAACTGCCATCCCGGTGTTTCACAGGAAGGGTGATTCATCAATGCGTTTGTCGTTCCTCAAATGAATGTTAAACTAGCGTTCCGTCTGACGGCATTAGTTAGTGGATGTAAAAGATCCCACAATGTGTTTTGTGGAGTTGGCGAGCTATCGCCGTCGTCATGGACAAATTCCAAATTCCTGCCCAAACCTTTTTTTTTAGTTTTGTTATTTTTTTGTACACTTGGTCGAGGCTCGTAAAAGAACTAACCTTAGTCGAACATCAGGCCTAGCCATCCGGTTCATGAAAGCCTTGTGCCAAATAGTTCCCCATGCCAACCCCACAAGAATGTGTGAATAATTGTGACTGTTGAAGAATGAAGTACTGCCACTTTACTTGATGAAGGTTGTTTTATTGTTGTTTACCTTCTTAATTAATGCTGATGTTTGTAGATTTGTGACACGACCAGATGTCCAAAAGCTGCGCTCACCTCAATTCCTAGATTGGATCATTGAGCAACTCCACCATGAAATGCCCTCCAATTCTGAGTTCACCATCAAGCACCAGTTCCATGCTAAGAATCTTCTCTACACTCTGGTGAGACCAGTGAAACAACGTCCCGCTGGTTTCCAGATTACTTAATACCTTTGTAAACGTCATCTTGGTCAATGGATCAAGAAATGTGACTCGTGCATCACCTGAGTGCGCAAATGTGTGCCAAAGAATGGAACTTGAAAACGCCATTTTGAGCACCATCCCAAAAGTTGTTAGCTTTGAATATCTTGATCTCTCTCCATACCCATTTCTTTCAATTTTGATTTCCAGCTTTCTGTATCTCTCTCTCTCTCTCTCTCTCTCTCTCTCTCTCTCTCTCTCTCTCTCTCTCTCTCTCTCTCTCTCTCTCTCTCTCTCTCTCTCTCTCTCTCTCTTTCTCTCTCTTTCTCTCTCTTTCTCTCTCTTTCTCTCTCTTTCTCTCTCTTTCTCTCTCTTTCTCTCTCTTTCTCTCTCTTTCTCTCTCTTTCTCTCTCTTTCTCTCTCTTTCTCTCTCTTTCTCTCTCTTTCTCTCTCTTTCTCTCTCTTTCTCTCTCTTTCTCTCTCTTTCTCTCTCTTTTCTCTCTCTTTCTCTCTCTTTCTCTCTCTTTCTCTCTCTTTCTCTCTCTTTCTCTCTCTTTCTCTCTCTTTCTCTCTCTTTCTCTCTCTTTCTCTCTCTTTCTCTCTCTTTCTCTCTCTTTCTCTCTCTTTCTCTCTCTTTCTCTCTCTTTCTCTCTCTTTCTCTCTCTTTCTCTCTCTTTCTCTCTCTTTCTCTCTCTTTCTCTCTCTTTCTCTCTCTTTCTCTCTCTTTCTCTCTCTTTCTCTCTCTTTCTCTCTCTTTCTCTCTCTTTCTCTCTCTTTCTCTCTCTTTCTCTCTCTTTCTCTCTCTTTCTCTCTCTTTCTCTCTCTTTCTCTCTCTTTCTCTCTCTTTCTCTCTCTTTCTCTCTCTTTCTCTCTCTTTCTCTCTCTTTCTCTCTCTTTCAGCCTGGTGTTGGCTTAGTGGTTAGGGTGGCGGCTTGGGATCCCAGTGTCCTGAGTTCAAGCCCCGTTGGCTGCTGAATTAACACCAGGGGGTTGACTCAGCCTGTCATCCTTCCGAGGTCGGCGAAATGAGTGCCAGTGTACTGGTCCCGGTGTATGCCCCGGTTAGAATAGGTATACCATATCCCTGTGTGTCGTAAGAGGCGACCAGGGTTGGCGTCAAGAAGGGCATCCGGCCATAAAACATTGCCTCACAAAAAAAAGCCAAACCCCTGCACAGCAGGGAAAAATGGCTGTGAAAACGGTCTTCTCTCTTTCTCTCTTTCTCTCTTTCTCTCTTTCTCTCTTTCTCTCTTTCTCTCTTTCTCTCTTTCTCTCTTTCTCTCTTTCTCTCTTTCTCTCTTTCTTTCTCTCTTTCTCTCTTTCTTTCTCTCTTTCTCTCTTTCTCTCTTTCTCTCTTTCTCTCTTTCTCTCTTTCTCTCTTTCTCTCTTTCTCTCTTTCTCTCTTTCTCTCTTTCTCTCTTTCTCTCTTTCTCTCTTTCTCTCTTTCTCTCTTTCTCTCTTTCTCTCTTTCATCATGAAGCTCAATGGAAAGGGTGGAAGATAGGTGAGAAAATGGTGGTTGTGCTTTGATATGGAAGGACAATTTATGTTGAGGGATAAAAGTTCTTGCGTATTTGCACACATTGTATCTGTCTCCAAAAATCTCCACCCTGTGTGTTTTGGGTTTGGCATCCAGACGGAGGTTGCGCAAAGTGTTTTGCCAGCACGTTGTTTATCCTTATTTCGATTTTAGATTGTGTATCATTCGCTGGTGCACAATAAAAATAGCTTGAATATTCCAATGCTGCCCTCAAGTTGCATTGTGTATCGCTTTAGTCTGAGAGACGTCACTCAGATGGTGACATTTACTCTTGTACAAATGTGGTTCCTGTAGATCTCCATAAGAGTAGAAAATGACTTGTTTAGCCAATGCAAATGGTTTAGGCCTTCGTGCCTTTCATAGTCCTCACTAGCATCTTGTATTCTACAGTAAAACAACCAAATATTTTTTAAATAATTGTTCTTTTTGTTATTTTTAACTTGCATCGTGCATCACATTGTTTTTGGAGAATGAAGTCTGCAGTTTGAAGAATGCACTTTCTCTGTGTTGTAAAAGATAAACTGCTGCTTGTCTATGCACATTTGAGTGTTTTGTGTCTCCCTGTGCCTTCTTCTTCTTCTTCTTCTTTTTTCTTTTTAGGCATTGATATTTAAGCATGGAAAGAGAGAAGATGTGTTACCTTATGGTTAGTAATTATCTATCTATTTGTATATGCAAATGAGTTTGGTGCTTATGATGTCTCATGAAGCAAATTGTTCCAATTCATTGTTTGATGGACTCATGATTTCATGATTGCCACACAGCCTCTACGGTCCTGCATCGTCTGAAAGATCTTCACTTTGAAGCATCGCTGAACATTGCCCTCCGTAAGACCCACTCCAAGCTTTTTCAATGGCTGGGATTGAGCTTCCTGAAACCGCACCTGGCTCCTTGGCGGTACAGTATAAACTTTTTCTGCTGATTCGATGACCCATGTATATAATCGAATGTACCACACTCTGTTACAGAGGTGTTGCCAAAGCAGTTTCTTGGCAAGGGTTCTGCCTGGTGGTTTGCCATTGCCTTCCCAGCAATAGTTGGAGCAGGAATTTGGAAGTTGTTCACGACGTCGGTGAAAGCTCGCCTACTTTTCGAGAAGGACACTGTGGGATGGTTAACGTCCACAAACTGTCGGCAGACAGTACGCCCAGTCTAACGTCCATCCGAGGAACGGCACACGTTTATTGATGAATCACCCTGCCTGTGAAACACCAGCATGACAATTTTTAGCTGGGTTGGGATTCAAACCCTTGCTTGACAGTTAAGAGGTGTGTGTGCGTGTGCGTGTGCGTGTGCGTGCGTCAGTTACACCTCCTGGCTGTTATGGTGAGCATCGCCGCGGATTATGTCTCACACAGTAAAAACTGCATAATCCACAAAGAACAATTGTCCGTCTGCCACCCACATGATTGTTCCTGCTTGTACAAACCATTCAACTAGAATGCAAATCGGCAGGTAAATCGAAATATGTGGAGTGTGACGAGTACTCCCTCAATTTCCAGTGGACAAAAACTCCGACACCAAAGCGTCACCTCCAATCCGGAGGCCTCAGCCCGGCGACTGTCAAACAGACAAAGGTTTTCCTTTTGATTACATGGTCAACATCGGTTAAACATCAAACGGAGCCACCTATCCAGATTTCAGGCTTATTTGCCCTCATTAGGACTGCATACTGATATATATCTAACCAATGATGACCACATGCGTCGTTTAAACATCTGCGCCATGGGGAAACGCTGGTGCCAAGTTAGCAAGGAGCAAGAGAGGAGTAAGCACGCAGGGTCCCAGTTTCAGTTAGGACTTGGGAGCCAGAGTCAACGAGTGTAAGGTGTGCATGGGGTCCGTCTTGACCCTCTGCACATGCGACAACAAGCAGTACCAAACTGGGCCATCCGCAAAGCAATGTAAAGACGTAAATAATTGATGATTTATTGGATTATTTATTTTTATGGGCACTTACATAAAGTTGAGTTTACGTAAGTCGACCTTACGTAACCAGAGGACTGCCTGTATATGGACAGGTCGGGCAGGAATTTAGAATTTTACCATGGTACCGGCAAGTGAGCTGTTTTTAAAAGACAAAGTATGATCTTTGATGTGCACCAGTAAATTCTGGGAGATGGGATGGCTGGGTTAACGTTCCTCTGAAGAACGTTCATTCGTTGAAGGATTTCTGAATGACTCGCGCACATTAGATGCTCCACGGCGAAAGTTTATGCTTTCTTCCAGAATCAAACCCAGGCTCAGATGGTACCTTTTGAGCTATCCTGCCATCCCAATGTTGGACAGGAGATTGGGAACTCTCTTTGGCCTGTTTCACCCTCAAAACACCAACAATATGCTCAGGTCGATTGGATTCGTAAAATTATCAAGATATTGCTGCTGTTTTAATTCCACCATTTAGGATATGTATTGTTACGGGTTCTGGGGTCACAAGCTCGTGAGCCAGTGGGGCTTACATTGGTCCAAACGTAAAAATGGGGAGGGGGAGAAAGATAGAGAATGTGGTGCACAGTGTAGAGAGAGATGCAGATTAATTCCTGCAGTGCTTCACAGGAAAGTGTGACATGCAAGTCAGTAACTCAGTCCTAAGAAGGAACAAGGACTGAATTGTTGAGTACTCTCATGCGTTCCAAGTTAACACATTAGAAGTAGCTTAAGCCAGACAGAAAGTGTTAATCAGTGTGTTAGTTGGCACGTCGAGGGAAACTTAAATGCATGGTTCGCTGGCCAGCTCTGCGCTGCACCACAATCATCAGCTCTGTTCGCCCCCGGAAGTTCAGTTTTTTCTCACCAACTCCACAGACCTGGCAAGTTCGGAGCCCTTCGATTTATCGGCTTATATGGATCCTGATAGAGGCGTGCTTTGAGGACCGACCAGCTCCAAGCTGTTCTCCGACTGCATCTTGAGCTTCGTTGGCACTGCCTCCTTGCTGGTCCACTCTTGTATGCGATCCCCATTGGCCAAGCCCAGCTGCTGCCGTAGCACTGACACTCGGGTGGGGCTTCAACTTTGCTGCTGGAGGCCCACCCATCTGCTGGCGCTGCTGCCTGCACTGCGCTATGATGTGCTTGATTTGACTTGAGTTGCAGTCTTGTGCTGGCCTGTGCTACCAGATGATTTTCCTTGTGGATGTGATTCGCAATGGTGGTTTGTAATGTTATGTGTCATGTTTGAGTGTCATGTTGAGTGTTGCAAGGCATGCATGGATGTGCTGCAGAGCTGCATTGGGCGAGAGACCAGGCGAGAATATGCCTGGTGTTGACCCCTTTAAAATTCCACGACCCCATTTCTTCTTCTTCTTCCTCTTTCGGCTTGCTCCCGTTAGGGGTCGCCACAGCGGACCAACTGTCTCCATTTCGCTCTATCCTCCACATCTTCCATTGACACTCCAACCACCCGCATGTCCGCCCTCACCGCATCCATGAACCTCTTCTTTGGCCTTCCTCTTCTCCTCCTGCCTGGCGGCTCCATCTTCAACATCCTTCTCCCGATATACTCCGTTTCCCTCCTGTGCACATGTCCAAACCATCTCAATCTCGCCTCTCTCACTTTGTTTCCAAACCGTCCTACCTGCGCTGTCCCTCTAATACACTCATTTCTTATCCTATCCATCCTCGTCACTCCCAACGAGAATCGCAGCATCTTTAACTCTGCCACCTCCAGCTCTGATTCCTGTCTTTTTGTTAGTGCCACCGCCTCCAAACCATACAACATAGCTGGTCTCACTACCGTCTTGTATACTTTCCCCTTCACTCTTGCAGCTACCCTTCTGTCACAAATCACTCCTGCAACTCTTCTCCACCCACTCCATCCTGCCTGCACTCTCTTTTTCACTTCTCTCCCACACTCTCCGTTACTTTGGACAGTTGATCCCAAGTATTTAAACCAATCCACCTTCCCCACCTCAACTCCTTGCAACTGCACCATACCACCACCCTCCCTCTCATTTACGCACATGTACCCCGTCTTACTCCTACTGACTAACATTCCCCTTCTCTCCAGTGCGTACCTCCACCTCTCAAGGCTCGATTCAGCCTGCTCCCTACTCTCCCTACAGATCATGATGTCATCCGCGAACATCATGGTCCATGGTGACTCCAGTCTGATCTCGTCCGTAAACCTGTCAATCACCATTGCAAACAGGAAAGGGCTCAGAGTCGATCCTTGGTGCAATCCCACTTTAACCTTAAACCGGTCCGTCATTCCTACCGCACACCTCACCGCTGTCACACTGTCCTCATACATATCCTGCACGATCCTCACATACTTCTCCAACACTCCCGACTTCCTCATACAATACCACAACTCCTCTCTTGGCACCCTATCATAAGCTTTCTCTAAATCCACAAACACACAATGTAACTCTTTCTGGCCTTCCCTATACTTCTCCATCAACATTCTCAAAGCAAACATCGCATCAGTGGTGCTCTTTCCTGGCATAAACCCATATTGCTGCTCACAGATCATCACCTCTCCTCTCAACTGAGCTTCCACTACTCTTTCCCACAACTTCATGGTGTGGCTTAACAACTTTATCCCTCTGTAATTTCCACAGCTCTGCACATCACCCTTATTCTTGAAAATCGGAACCAGCACACTTAATCTCCACTCCTCCGGCATCCTCTCACTTTCCAAGACTTTATTTAAAAAAAATTCCACGACCCCATTTGACCCCTTTAAAATCCTAAGACCCCTAAAACACCCCGACCATTTTTTTTTTTGAATGAATGAATGTTTTGACCCCTTTAGAGTCTTTAGATCCATAACAATCTTAAGACCCTTTCGATATTTTAGACCCCTTAGATCCTTTGACCCTTAGACCCCTTGACCCTGAGACTGCTTGAACCCTTAGACCTTTTGACCCGAACTACTATTGGAAAATACCCTTTAGATCCTTACACCCCTTATAAACCATGATGCATGCTTTGGACCACTTAGACCCTTTATACCTTAGATCCATTCGACACCTTTAGATGCACACCACACAAACGTCTATTGAGTCTTCTTACAATAATACAGACTTTTTTTTCATCAAGTAGTTTGCAATCTCCAGCAACCTGGAAGTGGGTATTCTGCTTGTTTGAGCAGAAATTGCATATTGGGTTACTGACTTGATTCACCAATCAAAACCTTGAAGCATATTGTTTTTCGCTCACCTGGAACTATGTTCCAGGTGAGCTAAAAATCAGAACGATGGATTTATCCTTTTTTTTGACACATCACTGGTTTCCATGACACCAATTTCACCCGATTATATTCAAATGGGCCTTTTGTGAATTTATTAATTGCCAAAATGAGAATTCCTCTTTTTATCCCACCTTTGGAACAAACTCCCACACTCTTCAATCCAACTCTTCCCTCCAGGTCTTCAAAACAGCTGTTCACTACCATCTCTTATCTTCCCCCATCCAAAACCTCAATCTTTTCTACCCCTCCACTAATCCACCCCAAAACCACCTCCTTCAAATTCCCTGCTTTCCTTCCTGAAAGTCCCTGTCATGTAAGGACCTGGAAGTCCCTGTAGTGTCCATCTTGTTTACCCAGTGTACCCCGCCCCATCCCTCTCCCTTCCACAGACCTCCTCATGTCTCTGTTCCACACTGTATTTTCCTTCCTTCTTCCCCCCTCTTGTCAACCCTTGTTATATGTTCTGTATGCTCGCTCTCACACGAGCCTAGACAGTGTATATAAAAAATAAATAAATATCAACCTCTTCTTTTTGAAGATATCAAATTCTTCTCTCTCTCTCGCTCTCAGCTTCTTTGTACTTGTGTGTAGTACATGCGAGGAAAATTTGGTCAAAATTGTCAAAGATCTAGGCCAGCTGAAACGTGTAAAACACTCATTAGCCTTCAATAAAAAAAATGCATCAACCAAACATGTTATGCACAACATTCTATCATGTAGAACACCCGATAGGTCAAATTTTCGACATTACCAAATTGCTCTTTCCATTGCAACTGTTGTTTATTTAGATTTTGCAAGTACCCTGCAATGCATGACATTTTTATTGTTTGTCTGTTTTTGTGAGCAGGATATCTGAAAAAGTTATAGACAGATTCGGATGAAATTTTGTGGCCAGGTTGGGTGTGTGAAAATGACAAATTAATTAGATTTTGGTCTGAATCAATATACGAGAATTTTTTTAAAGTGAATCTTCACCATTCATTGAGCGATAGGGCCAAAAATGATATATATAGCATGATATCTCAAAAGTTATGGACTGATTCGGACGTGGTGGACAGGTTGGGTGTCTGTCAAGGACGAGCAGTTTCGATTTTGGTGAAGATCCGGATCGGACATGAGATTTAATTAATTTATTAATTAATTTATTAATTTTAAATCTTATTCTTCACCATTGAAAGATGGGGCCAAAAACGTTATATCACATGATATCTCAAAAAGTTATGGATGGATTCAGGCTAAACATGGTGGATGAGTTTGCTAGGCGACAAGAACAAGCTGATTTCGATTTTGGTTGAGATATGGATGCAGATCCGGCCTATCGGTGGAATACAAAATGTAAACTATTCAGCCTGGCAGAGGTATGCGGTCTACCAAGTGCCGTTCTAGTTAACTTGTACGATTGTCAGTTTTGTTTTATCGGGTTTTTGTTTTGTGTGTGGGGGAGATGGTGGTGGGGGGGTTGAGGAGGGGGGTTCCCTGTATTTTCTTTCTTTTGTGAAGCGATTGCCATCAGCAACCCAAAGGGAGAAGTTTTTCAGATTACAAAATACTGATTGTTCATGTTTTCGTGAATGGTGTGTGTGGATTATGATATTTTGATTTATATTTGCAGTGTGGAGCCCCGGGCCCAAGCATACAGTGTGTGTGTGTGTGTGTGTGTGTGTGTGTGTGCGTGCGTGTGTGTGTGTGTGTGTGTGTGTGTGTGTGTGTGTGTGTGTGTGTGTGTGTGTGTGTGTGTGTGTGTGTGTGTGTGCATGTGAAATCGTTTTTCATGTCATTGGATGCTTATTAAAAAAGATTTTTCGCAAGTGCGGGCATATCTTTCCTCTGGGCAAATAACCTTTCTTACACGAAGGGAACTTTATCAGTAATTGAATCAATTGGACATTGGTACAGTTATCAGAGTGTTTTGACTCGTTCCGTTTTGGTTGTACGCTAGCCTCACGAGGTGTTTTATATGAGGGCATGTTGAAAAGTAATAGCTTGTCTTCTTTTACTCTGAAATAGGTAAAGATATGCACATGAAACAAATACAGGTCAGGTCAGGTATTTGAGCATGCGCTGGAGCAGCACATCGCTGCGTCCACTTTCCGCCGGTCCTCTAGGGGCCTCCCTCCGTCTGGCAACCGCCCAGGCAGATGCCGGGACCATCCCCGTATCCTTGAGATGCCGCTCAAACTGCTGCAACCATGAGGAACATGGTTGTCCCGTTAGCGTCCTCCACTCACGAGGCTCGATCGGTGAGCAGGATCAGCATCAGGAAAATGAGCCAAATGTGCATACAGCCACAGCTGACGCTCACTAACGATGCAGGTAACAAATCTCATTTGACTCTCTCTCAGCCACCACTCGTTGGACACAAAGTCCGACCAGCGATAGCCAAGGATTCTCTGAAGAGACCTGCTAGCAAGTCTCACATCCGAAGAGCAAAACTGGAAGCACCAAGGATTTACAGACTCAGACTTGCATTGTCCTGCATGGGTACTGACAGCGTCACACCCAATGATCCAGTGAATCAATGACTTCCCAGGCCTGACCCAGGCATCTGTTGAACTCTGGCTCACAGCCAGCAGAGACATGAATATCACTGCCAAGGTAAGTGAATCTTTCTGTGACCTCAACATCCTCACCACAAACAGGCACAGACAGGAGAGCAGCATCCCAGATGTCATTGAAAGCCTGGATCTTAGTTTTGACCCAAGAAACACATAATCCCAGCGGCTCCGACTCCTCATTCAGCACCACGATGGCCCACAAAAGGACATCCAGCATCTCCACAAACATGAATACATCATCTGCGAAATCAAGGTCAGATATCTTGACATTCCCAAACGCTGCATCGCAGCTTGATCTCTGACATCCTCCCCACAATCCAGTCCAAACAAGTGCTGAAAAGTGAGGGGGCCAGGACACACCCCCTGACGAACTCCAGTACCAACTGGAAATAAGTCGGAGGTAGAGCCACCACACGTAGCATTCTCAATACCAGATTGTAGTTCAAAAATCAGATTGATCACTTTTGGTGGCACCCCACGAAGACTGAGAATCCCCCAGAGGGCATCCTGATTCACTGAATCAACCGCTTTGCAGAAATAATGTCGACTGCAAGCAGCCCTTGCTGAAACTCTCGTCTGCGTTCAGTGCGGACCCGAAGAGCAAGGATGCAGTCAATTGTTAACCTCTTTGGTGTAAAGCTTAACTGCTCTGGGCACTGGTTCTCAAGCAGATGGTGGCGAACCCCATCAAGAAATATCCGAGCAAAGACTTTGCCCTGCACTGAGAGCAGCCCGACTTTGCCCTCTCCTCTCGGTAGCTGTTGCAGTCCTGCCGATCACCCTTCCCTTTCCAGAGAGAAACAACAAGGCCCTTCTCCAGTCAGTTGGGATGATGCCTGTATTCCAAAATGATCACAGAACTGCATGCAATGACATGAGTACAATTTCCACCAGCCTTGAGAAGTTCATCATGGATGCTACATATCCCAGGAGCTTTATGCCATTTCAACCGCTTCACCGCAGCCTGTTTCCACAAACAAAGTTGGTTCACAGTTGATTTGAGGGTCAGCAATAGGAATAGTTACACCCGTGACGTCCAACTCAACAGCTGGTGGGTCAGCCTGGTACAGCTGCTCAAATAACCATCCCAGCGGGCCTTCACTTCGTACCACTCTGTCAATAGCCCACCCCCCTCCAACTCTTACTGCAGAACACTGAGGGACGAGCTTGGAGGAACGCAACGCACAAATTCCTCTGTAAGCAGGACAAAGAAGCACAGGTGATGCTGTCACCCTTAACAGGCTTCTTGCGCATAGGCCTTCTTGCCCGTCCTCGGTGCTCGTCGAATTTTACGCCTCAACTCACGAAATAACTCAGCTCTGCCATTATGTCTGGCCCTGTGACTGGTCAATGGTATCCAGTGTCCCTTGGGAGACAAAGTTCTTCTTCGCCTGACCGTGGGTTCCAAGACATCCAACAGCAACATCAAGGATGGTAGGCTTGAAGGCATTCCACAACTCTTCAGGATTCCCTCAAACACCCAGACTCCCCCCCCCACCCCCAAATCTCCACTCGGCCTGTTCACAAACTCTTCAGCTACCCTCTCATCATTGGGCTGGGATGGGACCATTCTCCTGGATTTATGCTGCAACTTTAGAGTTGCTACAACAAGCCTGTTGTCGGTATTGAGGAACCGAGCACTGCAATTCTGAGGATCCCTGCCATTCTGAATCGTCGTTCAGCAACCATCGACGAGCACATGGTCAATCTCCTTTTCCACACCACCTGTGGTGGAATAGCAAGTCCAGTGATGAGCTGTGGGTGCTGAAACCATGAATGAGCCACCCGAAGTCCACGACTTCTTGCAATGTCAAGAAACTTAGTGCTATTCTGTTTCACAGTTCCAGACCCATGGGGACCAACACACGTCTCATAACCATCCCTATCAGTGCAAGTCGATACGTTGAAGTCCCCCAAGATGAGAGTATCTCTCCCGAGGGACTCGTTAACCACAGACTTGATCGTGGCATAGAACGCCTCATTCACAGTGAGATCACTCACCTCAGTCGGAGCATGTAACATGCCAGGGAAATGACACCCAAGGAGTGACAAATCCTCAGTCTCATATGCTCGTTGACTGGTGTTACCTTAATTATCATGGAAGTCAGCAGATTGGACACAGCTGCAGTAACTCCTTGGGTATGGTAACCATCAAAGCGACCAGAACAGTAGAAAGTGTAACCACCCACAGTGATTTCACTACTGTTCGATCTCCGAACCTCAGAGTGCTACAATACCGATGTTCAAATGCTGGAGCTCAGTTGATAGCAGATAAGTGATCCTCTATTAGGGATAGGTTATTCCAGGAACCCACCCTTGGACCGCCTCAAGTTAACCCGAAGAGACGCCGTCTGGTGGCGACACCTCAGCACCACCTCCAAAATCGAATCTGTTTGTTCTTATGCACCTACCCAACTTCTCCAACAAGTTTCGCCTGAACCTGTCCACAGCTTTTTGAGATACCACGCGATGCAGTATATTGTTTTTGTTCCGATCTCTCAATGGTGAAGAATCATTCAAAAATTTGGATCTGGATCTTCACCAAAATCGAATCAATTCGCCCTTGGTACACTCCCAACCTGCCCACCAAATTTCGTCCCAATCTGTCCACAACTTTTTGCTGTATCCTTCTCACAGACAGACCTGGCTGAAAACACAACCTCTGTCCACCTTTGGTGGTGGTTAAGAATATCAGTTTGTTTGTTCGTTATTTTCTTGTGTTTTTTTGTTCTCTTGCAATAATATATACCATTATGTCCAAACATTTTAAAATTGGCTGTCTGATGTATTATGAATTGTTGTGATGTGAAATGCCTTTAGCAGGTTTGAAGTTTCAAATTCCAAAGCCACCAATCTTGCTGCAGTTTTTCCCTTGTTGCCTTCTTTCAATTGTGTACAACACCTGCCTGCTCTTTGCATCACTGCTCAAAGTGCGGCTGTCCCACTGGTGCGGTTCCTCCTGTGGTTAGGGCAAGAACTTCTGTAATTTAGCTGGGATGCTGTCTTGTGACATTGTGCGCTGCAGATGTAAATATTTTTGTGGTAAAGGATAGTGTAAGCATATAAAATGGAGACGCATTGATTGAAGGCAGAGGAATCCTGGTCATTATTTAATTGCTTCCACTCTATGAATGTACCCAGAATGCACTTTGCCACCATTACCATCTATTTCCACTGCTGCGTGTGGCGGACATGATCTGTGTCCGTTCCTGTAATTCTTCACACAGGTACCAACGTGGGAGCCGCTGTCTGCTGGATAATCTCCGTAGTACAAGCAAAGAGCTTGTGGTTGGTGCCACCTACCCGGAACCACAGGAGGAGGACTATGAGGAAGTTCCTGAGGATGTGGAGGAGGTCATTGGTATGTTTATTATTTTCCCACTCCTCGTTTTAGATATCTTTGGCCATTTTGCACGAGAGCTTTGTAGTCTTGTGCTGGTGGTACAAATTTTCAGCCGTCTATTATTTCGGAGCTAAATCATTTGTAAACAATCAAACAGCCAATCAGTATTGATGTCCATGTGCAAAATGCTTTGGATCAATCGACGATTGCTATAAAACAAAAAGAAACCCATCGTTTGAAGTTGCTTACAACTTCATGGAGTGCGAGAGATAATGCAAATGGGCTTCTTTGTTTCTTTCTGTGTTGCACACACAGAACGGCTTCTTCTCGGGTTAAAGGACAAAGATACTGATGTGCGATGGTCAGCTGCCAAAGGGTAAGCCCTATTTTGATCGACGACCGAGAATGCGTCTTGAAATGCTTTTTGGGTAAACTGCATTGAATGAACTTTTTGAACCTTCTGGTGGTGTCTTGCAGGATCGGACGGGTTACTGGTCGGCTGCCCAAGCAGCTTGCTGACGAAGTGGTGGAGTCTGTGCTGGAGTATTTCAGGTAATTTCCAGAGGTGGAGTGGTTATCTCTGTGTAGGCCTTAGTGTATTATGGTGGTGTTGTCACTGAGAGCTTTAAAGAAGTGAAAATTGTTTTCTTTGTCTTCGCGATAAAGCAGTCGTCTTCCTCTTTAGTGTTGCAGCATGCAGCTGCGAGTGGCATCATTTACTTCGGGCGCAACTAATGCAGTGCCCCCTGTAGTTTAGGTAGGAATTTGTAATTTGTTCAGGGTGCCGGTGATAACTCCCCTTTCTGAAGGACACAGTGGGATCTTTAACATCCAACAACGAATGCCGGCAGATGGGACACCCAGTTTCATGTTCATCCGAGGGGGAGGGACGGCACCCACATTGAGAAATAACCTTGTCTGTGAAACACCAGGATGGCAGTTTATAGCTGGGCCAAGATTTTAATATGGGCGAGACAGCTCAGAGATGAGTGTACAGGCTCTTCTGCGCACCCAATGTTCATGCAGTAAAACACATGCATGTGTAAATGTATATGTATATCGCAGGGCATGCTTGCACATTGTAAGCAAGAACGAACCATTTTTCCCCATTGTCTTTTGTCACTCACCTGCATTTGTTTTTTTTTCATTTATTTATTATTACAGCGTGTGCGCTGTATACAATTGCACCGACTTTGAAATGTCCCCGGTGTCTACCACGTCTCCGGTGCCCCCCTCCCCCCCCCACGTGCCTCAAGACAGCCAATGACGGCCATCCGGTAGATGGCAGTGCGTAACCTAGACGGAAATGGCGACAATTGACGGAAATACCCGAGTATTTCAATGGAAATTTGTGAAACTAATGTGTTATATATGTGAAAACCATTGAATTTATTGCTTGACGGAAAAAAACCAAGAAACGCTCCCCTCTCATGTACTAATGAACGAAAGACGTAATTTCCGCCCACCATCGCATTTCGCGCCGAACGCCGAAAGCTAAGTTCTTCTTATGCTATCATTCTTTTGCGGCCCCCTGCCACACTGTATTGAACGATTTCATTCCTTCTGTTGTATATAAAGGTGCTTATCGCAATAATAACAAGATTTTTACATTTCAAATATTAAGTATGCTTTGTAATTGTTTTTCAACTGAAAAATCATAAATTGCATATTTTTAACATTAGTGTACTCATTTGCTTGAGTCCTGGTGTTGGCTTAGTGGTTCGGGTGGCGGCTTGGGATCCCAGGGTCCTGAGTTCAAGCCCCGTTGGCTGCTGAATTCACACCAGGGGGTTGACTCAGCCTGTCATCCTTCCTTGGTTGGCGAAATGAGTACCAGTGTACTGGTCCCGGTGTATGCCCCGGTTAGAATAGGTGTACCATATCCCTGTGTGTCGTAAGAGGCGACCAGGGTTGGCGTCAGGAAGGGCATCCGGCCATAAAAAAACATTGCCTCAAGAAAAAAAAAGCCAAACCCCTGCACAGCAGGGAAAAATGGCTGTAAAAACGTTAAGTGTACTCATTTGCTTCACCACACGTGCTGTATTGAAGGATTTCACTTGTTTTCATTCATTTCCATTTTCATTTACGGAAGCTTTCCGACAGTTCTATGATGTATATCCTCCCCCCCCCCCCCCCCACTGGTGTATCTGCTTCGATGTCCATCGACACGTGAAATTTTAGCTTTCTCCGTCACCCGGAAGGTCTCAAACATTAATATCAGTGAGTCAGTCAGTGAATGGTTAGAATGAACTTTATATTTATACATTACCTCCATCAGGCTGAACAGTTTACCTTTTGTATCCCACGGATTGGTTGGATCTGGATTCATACCTGAACCAAAATCAAATTGGCTTGTTCTTGTCATGCATCTAACTCATCCACGTTATTTTGTCATCATCCGTCCACAACTTTTTGAAATATCGTGCTATATATCTTTTTGTCCCCATCTTTCAATGATGAAGAATCACTTTAAAATTAAAAAAAATTGTTGTATCCGGATTCAGATCTTCGGCAAAATCACACCAATTTCGTCCTTGTCACACATCCAACCTGTCCACCAAGTTTCGTCCGAATCGCTCCAAAACTTTTTTGAGATATCGTTTTTTGTCCCGATCTCTTAAATGGTGAAGAATCACTTAAAAAATTGTGGTGTTTTATTCGGATCTTCACCAAAATCTAAAAATCTGTGAAACGGTTTCCCTTATAAGGAGTACAGGTATCTGCAGTTTCTTTACAGGCATTAAAATCGACATTCTTTAAGAGTTGATCTTTTAATTCCAGAAATGGCATATTCTTGCAGGTACGGATGGAGCCAGGGTTAATATTATTGGTGGAATGTGATAATTAATAGAATCTCTTTTGCCTTGGAGGTTTTTGATCATATCTGGATGCTCAATTTTATTATCAACTTCTCCTTTTGTTGATTTCAATGAGCTCATTTTTATTTTGTGTTTCTCTCTTTATTTTGTTTTTCAATCAAAATTGGCCTTTTATGAGAGAAGGCAAAAGAAAATGAGCATCAACAGCAGCAACAATCGCCAAAATAGTTATGGAAGAAGCACCCGTGGATTCCGTGATTCACCTATTTTATTTTGTACTTGCAAATACCACCCCTTGCTTCGCCGACGGAAATACTGAGAGGGGGGTAGGGAGAGGGATGGGGGAGAGGGAGAGGGGTGGGGAGAGAGAGAGGGGTTGGGGAGAGGGAGTGAGGTAGAGGGGGAAAGAGAGAGTGGAGGGGAGGGGGAGTGAGGAGGGAAGGAGAGTAAAGAGGTGGGAGAGTGAGAAGAGAGGGAAAATGAGGGGGGTGGGGGAAGGGAAGGCAGCGAGAGGAAGGGAAGGCAGGCGTGCAGTGGAGCATAAATTATGATTCATACTGTCTCATCAAATTGCTTCTGCATAGAATAACAGTGAAGATGGAAACAAAATAATGTCTGAAATCCATTTTCTACCAGCCATCCGATAAATACCGCCCAGAGACAAACACGTCCAGAGCCGAGCTGTCCGGAGACGAAGCCCCGCCAGACATAACCACCATTCAGATATGTAGAGAGAGACACACATACACAGACGGATGGAAATGTGTGGGAGGAGGGTGTTGCGAGAGAGACAGAGACAGAGACAGAGGAGTTAGCAGAGAGAATATGTTAGGCTGAATGAACACACACACTTTGCCGATATTGGCAATTCTTGGGGAATCGGCAGGTTGGAGTCAGTGTGATTACCAACTGCAGTACTTACAATGTACAACGCAAAAATCATGAGTTGCTTTCACCG
>NC_140977.1:55490346-55505346 GCF_056783735.1 Eptatretus burgeri
CGTGATGCTCGCTCATTGGTTTACATCGCCAGTGATGGGCTATTTATAACTGCGTACACACGTTGATCGCACTGCAGGCAGGACAATGGCGACTAAGCGTAAGCTTACAACTAAAACCTCCCAAGAAAAATACATTATCCAGTTTTGCGAGGAAAACCCACTGATGAAGAAAACAGCCATAGCTGAGAAGTTGGACATCAAACTGCAGACATTGAACAATATCTTGAAGAATAAGGGCAAGATATTTGGACAAGTGGAGAAGATCGCGAGGCCGCTAGTAAGTGTGAAATGCGTGAAATGTGTGTCCTTTGAAGATGTCGATGACGCGCTCATCATCTGGTTTCGGCAAATGTCGGCTCAGCCAAATATTCGGTTGGACGGTGAAATGTTGCTGCTGAAGGCACGTAAATTTGCTGCGGACCTCGGGCATGATGATGCCAAGACCTCGCCGATGCACTGGACAGACAGATTCAAAGTGAGGTTGGGAATCGGCAAGGTCAAGAAGTGCGACGAATCAGGCAGCGTGGATTCGGCAGTGGTGCACGACTGGAAAGATGGCAAATTGAAAGACATCTTGGAAAGGTATCAGCCTCGGGACGTGTACTTCCTTTGGTACCAGGTCTCTTCGAAGAATCCTTGGCTATCGCTGGTCAGATTTTGTGTCCAACGAGCGGTTGCTGAGAGAGACTCGGATGAGATTTGTTACCTGCATAGTCCGTGAGCGTCAGCTGCGGCAGTATGGACACGTGGCTCGTTTTCCTGACGCTGATCCTGCTCACCAGATTCTCTCAGCGAGGGAGTCTCATGAGTGGAGGAGGCCAGTGGGCCGACCACGTGCCTCATGGTTGCAGCAGGTTGACTATCATCTCAAGGAGATGGGGATGGGCCTGGCATCTGCCTGGGGGATGGCCAGACGGAGGCCCCTGGAGTACCGGCGGAAAGTGGACGCAGCGACGCGCTGTTCTGGCACATGCTCCCATACCTGACCCCTGACCTGACGTGTACAATGCCGATGAGACTGGGCTTTTCTGGCAGATGCTGCCAGAAAAGTTTCTGGGGTTCATTGGTCAATCCCATCATGGTGATAAGCTGGCAAAGTTGTTGTCTTACAGTTGTTCATTATCTTTACTTTTGATAAACTGATTCATGAATTCAATCTTTGCTTGATCACTTTCCAACTCACCAATGAACCCCCACCTATGCCCCGAGGATTGTGTTTTCCTTTTGGTACAATAGTCGGCTCTCACACATATGTGTCCAGGCCACGCGCGACTTCATCCTTCACCCCACAGTCATCATGAATGTTCGCATATGCGTAAGTCGTCACATTTCTAAGTCGTCACTTTTTTCGAGGTCCCGATGGTGACGACTTGCGCCTAGTCTACTGTGTATGTATATATATATATATATATATATATATATATATATATATATATATATATATATATATATATATATATATTTTTTTTTTTTTTTAATGTATATTGCGGTTCTGGAAACCGCATGCCTCTATGGCAATGGCTTCCAACATACAGTGATCCCAGACAGTTATTTCATTAGTATATGTGCAGTTAAACCGACCCCTCATGTCTAATGGATTAACAGGATGAAGTGCATTGTGTGGGTCTTACAGCTAGATCTAATTATATCTCCATTTTCCATTCAATCGCTATCTTCATTCCAACTCTTTCCTCTTATCCATGAAATAAATCAAAGCAGGCACCGCACCCAGATGGCCGCTTTTGAAAATCACAGCGATAACCTCCACCACCAGACTGTATGGGGCGCGTGTAACCCAGCGATAACCTCCACCCACTGTACAGGACGTGCGCGGCACACCCTTTAATTTGAATCTGCATGTAACACTTATATTTGTCTTCTTTCCAACCCTGATTGATCTCCAATACTTTCATTTAATCCATAACACAAAGCGGAGCCGGCATAAATGTACGATAACAGACACGCGCGCAACGCCATGATAATAATTAATCATCGCACTGTACGGGACACGCATGGTGCACATCTTTATTCGGGTCTGTACAATGGCAATTTACAATGGCGTCTTACCGTCGACCTTCACTCGCCACCTTGGCCACCAACATCTCCTCGCACCTCTGCCTCAATGCAGTCCCCACCAAGCAGGCGCAAGTGCACGGCCCAGATCGCTCGGGCTGCGTGGCATGTGGATGGAACCAGTGCGTTGACCAGCGCCAACCGCAGAGCACTGGGGGTGCCCGAACAGGCATGCAGGACCGACGTGACCCTCGACCAGACGCCGGAAAACGGCTCGGGAGTTTGGTGCAAGACAATTCCACAGCTCAGCCATGTTTCACCGGATGTAAGAATGAGACCACTTAAGGCCGTAGTGGCCGCTCAGTGTGGGGCCAGGGTCCAATAGGAGTGCACGATTCGGGTGACGACGCATCGCTTCGGGTGGTCACCCGCGCCCTACACCATGGGGCTTATAAAAGGCGGATCGTGAAGCCGTTCTCCAGCTGGGATCTTTACATTCGCCTGATGCTCCGCCTGCCTTCCGTGCTGACTCCGCCTTCCACTGCCAACCCCCCTGACTCCACCTTCTGACTCCCGCCTTCTCGTCTGCTGGCTCCGCCTTCCACCCGCCTTCCCACCTTCTGGCTCCGCTCCCGCCTTCCTTGCCTGTCAGCCCCGCCTGTTCTCTGGACCGGTGCACGCGCTGAGCCTGGACAGTAACCAAGCAGGAGACAATGCACCGACTCTCAAGGAGGGATCGCTCAGCGGAGCGTCCCCCAAAACATACTGGGTAGCGCGGTCGGCCGACCGTGCAAGGTATTGCGAGGCCGTTAGCCCAAATCTCCTTTCCTTTCTTCGGATTACCTCATCTTTATCGGTGTGTGTGTGTGTGTGTGTGTGTGTGTGTGTGTGTGTGTGTGTGTGTGTGTGTGTGTGTGTGTGTGTGTGTGTGTGTGTGTGTGTGTGTGTGTGTGTGTGTGTGTCAGTCAGTCAGTCAGTCAGTCAGTCATGGCACCTGTCCTTTACCAAGTTAAGAGTGTCGAAGATATATCGGGATGAGTCTGCTCTGTGTCCGCTTTTGTAAGTTGCTTGCCTTATTGTCGCACCTCACAAATTCCTTACTATCCTTGCTTGCATACAATAATAAATCCATTCACTGTGCCACATATTTTTCCTTGCCTGTTTGTTAATAAATGTTGGTATAGAAATGTTCCCAGCTCGTTTTTGTCTTTTCTTTTATTGGTCCAGCACGGTCCGTATCCTAGCCAAGCCGGGACTTTATCTCCCAACGATCCGTTCTACGAGCCGGTACGTTCCTTGGCAGTGTCGCTCGGCTGCATCTGACCCGGAAAGGTGACCCAGCTCGGACAAGGTGTACCGAGGGCTTGTTCCCCGGTAATTCGGTCACGTGATTATTTTGGGCAACTGGTTAAACCTTAGGTTTAGACAGAGGACCCAAGGTCACGTGGTTGAGTTATTGGTGTTCACGGTTGATTAGCGACCCGCCTCGCCACGGAGTTATCTGTGTACGATGGCGTGCGATTCCAGAGTCTGGTGGGAACCCGAGATAGCTTCCCCCCTCGTGGTCTTCTCGCCCCGACCCCGGGCGCAACAATATATATGTATATATGTATATATGTATATGTATATATATATATATATATATATATATATATATATATATATATATATATATATATATATATATATATATATATATATATATATATATATGTGTATATACATACATTTATACTTTATACCCTTTATACTTTATACTTTGTTGTATTATACTATGTATATATATATATATATATATATATATATATATATATATATATATATATATATATATATATATATATATATATATATATATATATGAAGACCACAAGGGGAAAACCGGTGATGTCACTTTTTATAAATTTCAGGGTTATTGCACCTGCCAATAGTTGGCAACATAAGGTTTCCTCTCACAATATTACTTTAACAAATAACCAGGGGTGTCACATTATAATTTATATGGTATAAAGTTTAGCCGTGCAATGAAAAAACAAGTGTTGTCAAAGCTGAACAAGTACAAACCCAGAGTTGTCATTACTTTACTCCTGGTTCTCTCCCTTTCATTCATGTTAACTGTTCCACCATAATATTCAGTTGAGAAACTAAAAAATGAAAGGTTGTAAAACTTTCACAGCATAAACTGAGCACTACAATGGCCTATTTGGTTATATCATGGGCTCCGTAGTTGGTGCATATCGTGGTTCAAGCCTGGTCAATCCTTTATTGTGACTTTGATGGGACCCACGCCGTGGCTTAATGGATGGCGCGTCTGAGTAGCCATCCCCATGCGATGTACCCACCGCCCAATCAACCTGCTTAGGTATATGAGGGAGTCACATGAGGTGACTTCGGCTATTGCGGGGGTGGCTTATCCTTGGTTTCCTCCCGGTTTTCCATCAAATTAAGTCGTACGGAGTAAGAAATGGAGAATCCGTTGTCATATAAGGAAATACCCTTGAGTATGGCGTTGAACACCAATCAAACAAAAAAACAATGACCGTTTAATGTTAAAAAAATAATCTGTGTTCACCAAAGTCATGTAATGTATGCTAATAACCAACAAGCATGAATTTGCTACACATCCTGGGTTAAAATTGCATGGCAATTATTAAACAAGGGAATAACCAGTGATGCCAGTTTGCAACATTGATTAGTTCTTTGCTTTTAAATTAAATAACAAAGAAGCTTGGCAAATGCTACATGCTTAATTTGATCGGCCAATGATCACTTCCTTTTACTGGAAAATAAATCTATGACAGTTATTAAACAGTCCACCAAAGTCTTGAAACTTTTTTTTACAGATTCTTCAAAATTGACTTATCCTGACATCTCTGGTTTTCCCCTTGTGGTCTTCATATCTATATATATATGTATATATATATATATATATATATATATATATATATATATATATATATATATATATATATATATATATATATATATATATATATATATATATATATATATATATATATATATATATATATATATATATATATATATATATGTATATATATATATATATATATATATATATATATATATATATATATATATATATATATATATATATATATATATATATATATATATATATATATATATATATATATATATATATATATATATATATATATATATATATATATATATATATATATATATATATATATATATATATATATATATATATATATATATATATATATATATATATATATATATATATATATATATATATATATATATGTATATATATATATATATATGTATATATATATATATATATATATATATATATATATATATATATATATATATATATATATATATATATATATATATATATATATATATATATATATATATATATATATATATATATATATATATATATATATATATATATATATATATATATATATATATATATATATATATATATATATGTATATATGTATATATATATGTATATATATATATATATATATATGTATATATATATATGTATATATATATATGTATATATATATATATATATATATATATGTATATATATATATATATATATGTATATATATATATGTATATATATATATGTATATATATGTATATATATGTATATATATGTATATATATGTATATGTATATATATGTATATATATGTATATGTATATATATATATATATATATATATATATATATGTATATATATTGTTGTGGTTACCAGATTCGCAAACCACCATTCAGGTCCCTTAGGTGAGGTATCTCGGTAAGTACATGTGTAGTTAGGCCCGAACCCGTTGTCTAGTGGGAATACATGTCATTTATACGTGCTGCGACTCTTCAGGATAGCCGTTTTTCTTTTACTATCTTTATTTTGGACCAACCGCCATGATCACAACCACAACATCAACCACCGACCACAACCACCGCTTCACCACAACCGCCACGACCTTTACCGTCACAACTCGCCACCATCGCATCACCGTCATCTCGCGCCACTCATGGGCACCGATGCTGGACTCGTGTAGGGCGCACGTTGAACAGCGTGTACAAAATCACGGATTTTCTGCTTCAAAAACGGATCCAAAACGACACACGCCCACTTTTTGCCGTCCAATCGGTGAGCGAGGGGCGACTGGCCCGCCCCAGGGCGATCGATATATGCAAATTTGTGGATCAAAAAGCCTTCACGCCCACTTTTTCTCGGGCCAATGGGGAGCGAGTTGAAAGGTCAAAGGGAGGGGGTCAAAGGCGAAGTTACGGGGGGATAAAAGGACGGTGTTCGTCAGTCACAAACAAGTAGTAAAGGTCGGAACGAGGCGAAGGAGTCGGAACAGAGAGTCAAGACTTCGCGGGCGGTGGAGCTGCTCGTCGTGTGCGTTGAAGTCGGAACGGAGGGGACGAGCTGTGGAGAGGCGGCGAGGGCGGACGAGGGGGTGCTCGCGTCGTGCAGGGAGCTGCACCCCTGGGAGGCCGGCAGCGCGACCTGGCCGAGGTGGAGACGCTCGTCGCGCACATAATAAAGATCCTCTATACCCCGAGCATCAGCAACCCCCTCCTGTTTCCCCCCGCGCTGAGATAGTGCGACCAAGGGGGCCCCGTTCCCACCCCCTGCCAGGCACTGTCCACGAGGCCCGCGGGTTGCGGGGCCATCGCCGCTCCGCGTCTCATCACCAGACGGGTAGGCCCGACCAGGTCTCGGCCCCAGGCCTACCTCATTCTTGGGGTATTTCTTTTCCTTGGTTTTGGGTATGTGTTGTCGGCGCCGTCTGTGAAGTAGAATTGTATAAGTGTTGCCGTGTGCTCGGTAGTCGGTATTAGCTCTGCACTGTGTTTTCACTTTTATGTTTGCTTTTTGTGTAAATGGAATTGTGTTTTCTTTTTTTGTGTGCATTTGGTGGAATTGTATTTGTGTGCTTTCCGTTCGTCGCGAATAAATGTGCTTTATTGTTGAACTGTTTTCCCGCTTCGCTTCGTCTTTTTCCCCATTGAACCCCCATCTTGCTTCACGTAAAGGGTTGGTAGTGGGCTGAGTACGCCCGATAATTAATCGAACCGTCGAGGTCGACGATAACACCGCTCGGTTATTCTGATAGTACGGAACGGGTCGCTTAAGTGGCCCGTGTCCGAAGTCGACCTGCGGCGAGGTGCGATCGCCCGGTCTACCCTCCGCGTGGGTACTTAGGTAGTTCGAATTTGGCGAGCAACCCTATCCCACGCGGGGGCTGATTGGCTCGATCGCGGTGAGACCGAAAGGTCCACCCGTGACTGGTTCCCGGCGTTAGTCCGAGAGGGTCACGACTGGATTGTCCGTCCGGTGGGCGACGTGCCGCGATTCGAGTTACGTGGCCGTCGCACGCCGGCGGGCGCGAAGACCGCAACACTGGTGTCAGGAGTGGGATACAAATTCATCGCCCTCCTCGCGGCACTGGTATCGGAGAACAGGAAAACGGGCTCTCCTGTCTCCGGCTAAATTTACGGGAATCGGTCCAGGGGTGAGAGAAGCGACCCCGGATTCCCTCCAAATTACGAGCGAGCAAATTAACCCTTCACGAGAAGCAAGATGGCGTCTCAAGGCGAGCGGGAGCCGGGGGTATTAGAAATGTATATGTGTAATAATGTAGAGTCCATGGTCCAGGATGGAATCCCCGAGCAGGAAATGTTGATTGTGCAGGAACACGGACTCGCCCAACTGAACCCAGGGCCCGAGGTGGGTGCGGCAGCGGCCGCGGTGTATGACACCTCCCCCCCCCCTCTCCACCAAAACCCTTCCCCAACCCTTGCCGAAACGGCTCAGCTGAGTGCATCCAACATGGCCCAGCTATGCGCCATGCTGGCGGCAATGAACGAAAAGATGATTGCGAAAATGATCGAAAAAATGGATGCAAACACAAATGAAATGAAAAACGAAATGAATGAAGTGAAAACGACGATGGATGCGAATACACAGCAAATGAGGGAAGAAATGAAAGAGCTGCGGGGTGAGACGCAGAACATGGGCCGATGCCTGCAGGCGGGCATGAAGGCCGTGACCAGGGAGCTGGGAATGGCGACTTCACGTGTGGGAGCAAACGAGCTGGGTGGGGGTGCAACGGCTGACAGGCCCGCGGTGGAGGCGGGTAAAAAAATAATTCGTGGAACGTGTTGGGCGAGGGTCGTGACGATGACCGAAAGGGAAAAATTAAATGGGGAGACCAAAACGTGTGAGACGAGACACGAGGTGACGACAACAGAAATAATAGTTGAGACAAGGGAGGTAAAGGGTGAAGAGTTGGCAGAGACACGGGAGATGGGAACGATAGAGGGAAGACTACACGATGAAGACGGGGTAAGTGACGCGCACACACACACGGAGGTAGTGGAGGATAGTGAGGTTGAGCTCGCGGAGCGTGTGGGGACCCGGTGCGAGCAGCTGGATGACCTCCTCCAGGAACAAGGGGAGGGAGTATGCCCCCTCGAGGCGAGTCACGACCAGGTGAGTTCGGTCGTGCTTTGCGAGGTTGAGGGGACGAGTGCTGTGGACGGGTGCACGGAGAGCTTGGGGGGTGTAGAGGCCCCGGAGACCCTTGTGGGGACACAAATCCCCAGTGTGGTTGTCCCTGTGTGTGTGGTGCAAGGCGTGGGTGCGTCCCCATGTGTGGAAGCGACCCCGTGTGTGAATGGTGAGGTGGCGATTGTGCCAGGGTGCGTGCTTCCCAAAACGGCCAGTGTGGATGAGGCACAGCGGTTGAGTGCCCTCGCGTACGTGGGTGAGGCACCGCGGGTGAGTGCCCCCGCGCGAGTGAATGGAGCACCACGTGTGAGTAGTATGGTTTGTGTGAGTAGTGAGGCACGCGTGAGTGAACGGCCGTGTGCAAGGTCGCTGTGTGCCAGGGAGACCATGTGTGTGAGAGAGCGGTATGTGAGGGAGATGTCGGTTGGCATGCGGGAGCACGCAGCCGCGTCTCCCGGTGTGAATGTGATGGGGTGGACTGTGTGCGTCGTAACACGCAGGTGTGCGTGGGTTGAATGGAGACGGAGACGGCGACATGGGAGAAACGAAAGCCGAGTAGCGGCTGTAGTTGTTTCGAGGACCGTGCCGGGTTCACCCAGCAGTGAGCACGCGGTTCGTGCTGTGCAACGCACGAGACCACCACGTGCTCGCTTACGAGAGTGAAGTCCCGGTCCGGAAACGCACGCGGTGGATTTGCCGATCCCGCGGACGGACAAAGTTTAGGCAGGACTACGGATTTGGACCGGACGGGTTCTCCACGCGATCGTGTGTGTTAAGCTCCAACGGGCAAAGCACATGTGTTCGCGTGGGGAACCCCTCGAGACGTGTGGCTTGTGTGTTTTTTTTTTTATGCGCACGGTGACGTCATGGCTGCACGTGGGGTTGGAATCCGGCAGGAGGGGTATCTCTGCCGGATGGTCCCGTCCAAGGAGGGACGAGGAACACGTGCAGCTGCATGACGTCACGGGCAGGTGCAAAGTGCGCGAGCTCTGAGTTGCCGCGCAGGTGCTGGGCATGAAAAAAAAAAAGGGGGAAAAACAAGCCTCACTTTCGGGTGTACAGGATTCCTGGGCAAGGGGTGAAAGACTCCCTGACCTGGGCACAGGATGGAAACTAGTTAGGGGGAAGGGTTAGCTTAGCTAGACCGACTTCATGGGGCAGGGGTAAGTCCTCATGGAGTCCGTGGAATGGATTAGTTAGAGGGATTTAGTGAGCTTTAGGTTGGGAAATAAAATGATTTATTTGGAGACATGGACAGACTTTGGATGTGTAGAGGGGACGTAGCTTAGCTACGTAGTGTTAAAAGGAACGTGCTACTAGTTTAAGGGACGACGTGGGAGCACGAGTTAGTTAGGGGATGTAGTTAGGAGGATGGCAGAGTTCAGCGGTGTGTGTGTTGAAGAGTTGTTGGTGAGTGAAGTGGAAGCATGTGCTTGGTGAGTGAGTGAGGCCAGCGGGTCTGTGTGTATGGAGCGAATGGGGAATGCATGGTGCGATGAGTGATTGGGGGGAGGAGTGACTCCCACCCAAGGGACCCCGGGGTCAGTGTAGAGTGAGTTAGCTGGGTTAGTCAAATTGAAAAATGGAGGTCGTTTTGTTGTTGGTGGGAAAGTAGGCTCGAGACCCATTTGGAGGGGTGCAGGAGCCCTGTTGACGGGCTTGGGAGCGTGGCTGCGAAAGGTGAGTATCGCTGAGTGGGTACCCCGGGCACCAGGCTAGTCGGCCGCGGTAGGCCATGGGCCCATGGGGGGCCGGGATAGAGTAGTGGGCACGGGTGCGCCTGCTTGGTGCGGGGGCCCGGGGCGCCATTAGCCGCGTGGGCAGTGCAGTGGGCACGGGTGACCCTCGGAAAGGGGCCCGGGAGGCCGGCCTGCCACGTGTGCGTTTCAGGGGAGGTGCCATGGGGGGCACACCCCGGTGTTAGGGAGCTGGTAGGCTCGGAGGCAGTGTAGTGCCCGGGAGTGCCATAGCGGGAGAATCGGCAGAGGGTCGTGCCTGCCAAAGGGAGCCACGTGTCCCAGCCAGGAGACCGTGTGAGGGCACGGAGAGAAAATTGGGGGGCGAGGCCCGAAATTGTGAGGACACCAACACAGGCGACGGGAATCTGGGTTGTTAGAACCAATAGTTTAAGCGAGAGGCGCTTGTTGAAAGCCCCGGGGTAGTTTAAGAGTTAATGGTTAGGGTAGATTAGGAGATGTACCCCTCCGCACCATCCATCCCCTCGCTGTCGTTGTGGGCCGCTGGACCCACTTGGTGTTAAGATCGCCGAACTCTGGGGAGGCCATTCTGGGGCTTCGTTGGGCCTCGACACAGGACGTTAGCTCTCCCTTATTCCCCTCCGGGAAGGGAACGTAGGGGTTGGGAGTAGGCTAGGTGACAGAATAGGTTAGCCGAACAAAGACGATAAAGGGGGTTAGGGGACGATTTATAGTGGGGAAGTAAAAATAAAAAAAATAAAAAAAAAATAAGTTGGGGCTAAATTGGGGTTTGACAAATTAAGGGAGTGGGTATGTACAGTGACAGGCAAAGGCGATAGGTTGGGAGGGAGACAGGTAGGTAGGTCCGAGCCCGCCTTCCAAGTGGCCAGCACCACCGCACTCCCTCCACCAACCTCCATTGAACGGCAAAGGCTGGCCAACTTCATCGGCTGGCCGTGTTTTGCTTCAAGGCGGAGGCCGGCCAACTTCATCGGCAGTTGTGTGCTGCAAGGCCTGTGCCGGCCAGTTCAGCTGCTGGCTGTTTTTCTTCGAGGCCTGTGCCGGCCAGTTTGTCTGCCGGCTGTGTTTGCCTGCAGCGGCCTTCTTCTGCGGGCTGTGTTTGCCTGCTCACCTTTGCCATGCCATGCCCACTGCCCCTGTTCTCCAGCCCCGTTCAATTTTTGCCCCCCCCCCCTGTTCATTTCCATGTGCGCCAGGATCTGAAAGCAACAGTTTGCAAGCTGCGAGAACTGCCCTGTTGGCAGCTACAACACGGGCCTGCAGTGGCGGCCCGTGCACCGTGTTTGTGTCCATGCATCCATTCGTTGTGCTCATTGCGTGTGCCACTTGAGCTGGCACGGAGACTGCGTTTGTGCAGCCCATGCACCGTTGTGGCTCACTGCATTCAGTTCAAACCGTTCATGCATCCATTCGTTGTGCTCATTGCGTGTGCCACTTGAGCTGGCACGGAGACTGCGTTGTGCAGCCCAAGCACCGTTGTGGTTCACTGAGTTCAGTTCAAAAGGGAAGGCCTTGGACTGCGTGTGAGCAGCCAGCCACGTTCCCTGTCACCTGCATTGTTTGAGCCAGAGACTGCATGCGGGCAGCCTGGCTCCCTGCTAACTGCTTTCTTTTGCAGAGTCAATGATCCTGGGCCATGGTTTAGTGTAAAATTTGTAAGTTAAGGTAAGATGTACTGTACATATGAGTGCGCCCCCGGCATGTATGTCTTAGCGCCGGCAATTTTATTTAAGTCGTCCGTGTGAGTGAGTTTGTTTAGGTAGTTACGCAGCCCTCAGGTTATTTATTTTGGGGACACGAATACCATGAATGTCGCACTCAGGGATCCGTAGGTAAAATGTACTAGGGGAAAACTACACATGATGGCACACGAAAATTTGACGACTCGGGACGAGTCTGTAAAAAGGGAAGGGGGTAGTGTTGTGGTTACCAGATTCGCAAACCACCATTCAGGTCCCTTAGGTGAGGTATCTCGGTAAGTACATGTGTAGTTAGGCCCGAACCCGTTGTCTAGTGGGAATACATGTCATTTATACGTGCTGCGACTCTTCAGGATAGCCGTTTTTCTTTTACTATCTTTATTTTGGACCAACCGCCATGATCACAACCACATCAACCACCGACCACAACCACCGCTTCACCACAACCGCCACGACCTTTACCGTCACAACTCGCCACCATCGCATCACCGTCATCTCGCGCCACTCATGGGCACCGATGCTGGACTCGTGTAGGGCGCACGTTGAACAGCGTGTACAAAATCACGGATTTTCTGCTTCAAAAACGGATCCAAAACGACACACGCCCACTTTTTGCCGTCCAATCGGTGAGCGAGGGGCGAATTGGCCCCGCCCCCAGGGCGATCGATATATGCAAATTTGTGGATCAAAAAGCCTTCACGCCCACTTTTTCTCGGGCCAATGGGGAGCGAGTTGAAAGGTCAAAGGGAGGGGGTCAAAGGCGAAGTTACGGGGGGATAAAAGGACGGTGTTCGTCAGTCACAAACAAGTAGTAAAGGTCGGAACGAGGCGAAGGAGTCGGAACAGAGAGTCAAGACTTCGCGGGCGGTGGAGCTGCTCGTCGTGTGCGTTGAAGTCGGAACGGAGGGGACGAGCTGTGGAGAGGCGGCGAGGGCGGACGAGGGGTGCTCGCGTCGTGCAGGGAGCTGCACCCCTGGGAGGCCGGCAGCGCGACCTGGCCGAGGTGGAGACGCTCGTCGCGCACATAATAAAGATCCTCTATACCCCGAGCATCAGCAACCCCCTCCTGTTTCCCCCCGCGCTGAGATAGTGCGACCAAGGGGGCCCCGTTCCCACCCCCTGCCAGGCACTGTCCACGAGGCCCGCGGGTTGCGGGGCCATCGCCGCTCCGCGTCTCATCACCAGACGGGTAGGCCCGACCAGGTCTCGGCCCCAGGCCTACCTCATTCTTGGGGTATTTCTTTTCCTTGGTTTTGGGTATGTGTTGTCGGCGCCGTCTGTGAAGTAGAATTGTATAAGTGTTGCCGTGTGCTCGGTAGTCGGTATTAGCTCTGCACTGTGTTTTCACTTTTATGTTTGCTTTTTGTGTAAATGGAATTGTGTTTTCTTTTTTTTGTGTGCATTTGGTGGAATTGTATTTGTGTGCTTTCCGTTCGTCGCGAATAAATGTGCTTTATTGTTGAACTGTTTTCCCGCTTCGCTTCGTCTTTTTCCCCATTGAACCCCCATCTTGCTTCACGTAAAGGGTTGGTAGTGGGCTGAGTACGCCCGATAACACTGAACAACAAAATTTTTTTACTGGAGATGTGTAAAGTGATTTAGACTAATTTGGGTACGCTGATTTCAAAAATCATAACCGTTTTGCTGTATCACGTCAGGATTTTCAGTAACAGAAATATTCCCATTGCCTAGAAGTCAGGATTTCAATGAAATTTACAAAAATTCATTTATTCATTTATTTCATCATGAATGCTTCAAAATTATAGAAATTACAGAAAAACTCCACTAGAATGTAATTAAAAATGCTTTAGGCATTTGGCTTTGCGTTTGCGCTGCTCTGTGTCAGTTTCACGATGCAGGAACCAGCAGAAATCGCCCATCATGTTCGGGTTGTGCCGCCTTTGGTAACGCGTCTCCATGAGTGAAATCTCTTGGTGGAATCGCTCGCCGTGCTCGTCCGAGACTGCTCCCAAGTTGTCAGGGAAGAAGTTCAGGTGCTGGTGTAGGAAATGGATTTTCAGGGACATCCTGGAGCCAAGTTTCCTGAAGGACTCCAGCAGCTGCTGCACTATTTCTTCATAGTTGTCCGTGCGCTCGTTCCCCAAGAAGTTGTCCGTCACAGCTTTGAAGCTCCTCCACGCTGCCAGCTCTTTGGGGTTTAGAGTTGTCGGAAAAGTTTCGTCCTTCATAATCTGTCGGATTTGCGGTCCAACAAAGACACCAGCCTTGATCTTGGCCTCCGACAAGGTGTTGCCAAACTTTTCCTTGAGGTATAAAAACCCACGCCCATTCAGATCCATTGCCCGTACAAAACTTTTCATCAAGCCGAGCTTTATGTGGAGTGGTGGAAGGAAAACCTTGGCTGGGTCGACAAGGGCGACATGCTTCACGTTGTGTCGACCAGGTACATGCTCTTTTCGCTCTTCCCAATCTTTCTTCGTCCAGTGATTCTTGTCGTCTCTGCTATCCCAGAGACAAAGGAAGCACATGTATTTCGTGTAGCCTGACTGCAGCCCTAACAACAGCGCCACCACTTTCAAGTCTCCACAGATGTGCCAGTTGAAGTCATTGTACTTGATGGAATCAAGCAGCTGCCGCATAGTCTCATAGGTCTCTGTCATGCCGAACGCGTGAGCCAGTGGGACTGATGGTTTCTCGTTGCCATTGTGGAGCAAAACAGCCTTCAAGCTGTTCTTCCCCGAGTCGATGAAGAGGCGCCAGTCTGCAGGATCGTGATCACACCCAAGTTCTTTCAACAGACCGTTGATGTCACTGCAGAATGTCATCGTGTCTTCCATCTCAAAGAACTCAGCCATGTCTCTGTGACGTGCTCTGAACAAGGATATCTTGGTGTTAGGTTCAAGTAGATTCCACTGCTGCAGCCTTGATCCAAGCAGCTCTGCCTTCGCCTTTGACAGCGAGAGATCTCTTACAAGATCATTTAAGTCTCCCTGGTTCAGAAGGTGTGATTCTTGAGTGTCGGGTTCAAAAGGTTCATCATCACCATCCTCTTCACCACTGCTTA